>NC_090364.1:2873874-3121374 GCF_035084215.1 Heptranchias perlo
AGTGTGTGAGAGTGTGTGTGTGTGCGTGAGTGTGTGTGTGGGAGTGTGAGTGTGTGTGTGTGTGTGTGTGTGTGTGTGAGTGTGTGTGTGTGTGAGTGTGTGTGTGAGTGTGAGTGAGTGTGAGTGTGTGTGTGTGTGTGTGTGTGTGGGAGTGTGTGTGTGTGTGAGTGTGTGTGTGAGTGTGAGTGAGTGTGTGTGAGTGTGAGTGTGTGTGTGTGTGAGTGTGTGTGTGTGAGTGTGTGTGTGAGTGAGTGTGAGTGTGTGTGTGTGTGTGGGAGTGTGTGTGTGTGTGAGTGTGTGTGTGTGTGTGTGTGTGAGTGTGTGTGTGAGTGTGAGTGAGTGTGAGTGTGTGTGTGTGTGGGAGTGTGTGTGGGAGTGTGTGTGTGTGGGAGTGTGTGTGTGAGTGTGTGAGTGAGTGTGAGTGTGTGAGTGAGTGTGAGTGTGTGTAAGTGAGTGTGAGTGTGTGTGTGTGTGGGAGTGTGTGTGTGAGTGAGTGTGAGTGTGTGTGTGTGGGAGGCATTTTCTACTAAAATTAGTGCCTGTGGCTGGTCAGCAATTTCTATTGGACATCCTGCTCTAGGGAGAGGGTAATTTTCCATGCCTGTTTTCTAAATCTGTGAAATGCATTAAAAATTATAATCAATTTTTTTTAATACAGAGCACCTCACGGAGGGGTGTAAATGCATTTTGAGATCTTGTGGGAGAGGGGAAGATGAGAGAATGATAGACGGGCTAGACACAAGGCACTGTAATTGACCAGGTTTGACGTCCAGCGTGCAGTGACTGACAATTCTGGAGAATGGTCCCAGAGGTCCTTAGGCCCAGGTCAAGTGTTGGGTTCCAGAGCTATGGAGGGGAAGTGATACAACAGGGAGAAAGTGGGTCATCGTATTCATCTGTTCAGGAATTATATGTCGGCTGAGCATATAGCATATTATGTGTAGACATTTGGGCCAGATTAACACACATCATTGCAATATTAATCACAAAAAAATACCACCTCATTGAAAAATATTCAGCAGGCATTTTACCAGCTTGACAAAGGAGCAGTAGGGTCAGAATCAAAGGCCATCATCACAGTGATACCAATAATAAGTGGTTCAGGGTTACATGTTCTCCTCAGAGCAGAGAAGGTTAAGGGGAGATTTAATAGAGGTGTTCAAAATCATGAAGCGTTTTGATAGAGTAAATAAGGAGAAACTGTTTCCAGTGGCAGGAGGGTCGGTAACCAGAGGACACAGATTTAAGGTGATCGGCAAAAGAGCCAGAGGCGACATGAAGAAACATTTTTTTAAAAAACGCAGCGAGTTGTTATGATCTGGAATACACCGAAAGGGCGGTGGAAGCAGATTCAATAATAACTTTCAAAAGGGAATTGGATAAATACTTGAAGGGGAAAAGTTTACAGGGTTGAGAGGAAAGAGCAGAGGAGTGGGACTAATTAGATAGCTGTCAAAGAGCCAGCACAGGCACGATGGGCCCAATGGCCTCCTTCTGTGCTGTGCTTACTATGATACATTCAATCATGATTTATTGTTTCCCCCCTCATTTTGCCTGCGGTCAAACTATTCAACCATGGGGGTAGGAAGGGTGAAGTCACTGTTGAGTCCAATCTGGGCCTTTCACAAGTCATGGGGATCAGGAGCAGGAACCCCAGCTAATTTTCCCCCTCTTTAACCAACTACAACTGTTCTACTCTCACTGCTGTGCTCAACTCACTTAGCAAAGTCCAGGGATTGAAGCAAGGCTCTTCTTAATCAACGTGGCTCTTGTGCTCACCAGGCGATGCTTAGATCAACTCAGCCTTCAGTTAGATCAACCAAACTGTTAATTATCATTATCAATAGAGAGACCAGTTCTAGTGGATATCAGGAACTTTTTGAGGAGCCTCGGTTGCACCATCTCTGCCTCTGACCTTATCTCAATCCCATCAGCTTTGATTTTTGTGTCTGCCTGAGTCTGGTTTTGATAGGTGTCTGTGATCACTTGGTGTGCTGAAAGAAGACTGAACACCAAATCATACAAACGAGTTTCTTTTTAATTCAAATGGGTGACGTCTTCGTGGAAAAAGATGTTTGGCAAAGTTTTTGTTTGTTGGGAATTGCAGTGAAAAACATAATTCAGTTGCTATATTCATCATTGAGAAACCCAGGTGAGGGACAACGACCCTCAGGGGGAGGACAGTCCCAAGGATGAAAAGAGTAAAGAAGAAGATCGGTCAAGAAATGGTCATCAGGGTGACACTGAGCTTGTTTTTAAATCCTGTAGGTTGTAGGAGGAAGGGGAGACTGTGGAAAGTGAGGAGTCCCACGGCTTGAGATCCTGAGAAAGACTGAGTTAGAGTAAGAGGCAGCGTGATGGGTCTTGATTTCAACACAGTTAAGATGGAGAGAAGCAGAAGGATGTGTAGGACAGCATATTCAGGAGGAATAAGGCCAGGAAATGTTGAATAAATCAGACAGATACAAGAAAGTTTGCAATGGAGAGAGAGGGAGTGGCTGAAGGCGAGGCAGCATTCAGACGCAAACTTTTTTTCATGTATTCTGTCCAGGAGTGTGAGGCAGATGTTGGGAGGGCTCTCCAAATATGGAGGCGGTGTTAAAGTCTTGGACAGATTTGGGCTTTATAGGGAGAAGAGATATTGGGGGGAAAAGGAGTGTTTGGCACAAAAGAGGGCTACCCCCTTCTCAGATCTGAGTTGCATCTGATCCAAACTCATTTGGTACTGGACTATTACGTAGAGCAGAAAGAGACGTGTTCCATTCCTTCAGTTGAGCTGGATATGAGCCCAAGTCCAAACGTAAAAAGGACTTTAGCCCACCGGGATTTTCTGAGACAACTTTAGCAATGGAAGGGATATGGGCGATCTGTTTGAGATCAGAGGAGACAGTAAGGTGATCCAGCCAATAGATCATGGATTAAGGACCAAAGGGAAAAAGAAAAAGAACTTGGATTTCTATAGTGCCTTTCACCACCTCAGGAAGTCCCAAAGTACTGTTTTTGAAGTGTAGTCACTGTTGTAATGCAGGAAACGCAGCAGCCAATTTGCGCACAGCAAGATCCCACAAACAGCAATGAGATAATGACCAGATAATCTGTTTTCATGATGTTGGTTGTGAGATAAATATTAGCCAGGACACCGGGGAGAACTCCCCTGCGCTTCTTCGAATAACGCCTGGGATCTTCTATACCCACCTGAATGGACAGACGGGGCCTCGGTTTAACGTCTCATCCAAAAGAAGGCACCTCCGACAGTGCAGCACTCCCTCAGTACTGGCACTGGGAGTGTCAGTTTAGGTCTTGTGCTCAAGTTTCTGGAGTGAGGTTTAGAATTTATAATCTTCTGACTCAGAGGCGAGAGAGCTAGCCACTGAGCCATGGCTGAGTCAAGAGGTGGTAGTGTTGGTTGGACTTGCAAAAGACATGAGTTGCGTGTACTGTAGTCATGCCCAAAATGACACACTGCCATCGTCATGATCCTAAGCAGCTAATTGTTAGCACCTGATAGAAAGACTAAAGCAACAATAAAAACCCCAGAGTGATTACTGACAACATGATCTACCCACATCAATATGCTCCTGACACTTCACTAACAAGACCCTCCACGTCATGGGACGTAGAAGTGGAGGGAAAAATTGACTTCTGCTTTGAAAAGAAACAAACTTTTGGCGTCGGTGGGGCCACATTTTATAATTCTGAGGGTTGCTCACTGAAAAAAAAAACAATAAGGTGTCCAGTCCAAACCTGGATGATTGGTGAGACTACCTAAAGGCTGGAGGCTACAAGACAAGAGCTGGTGATGGTTCGTTCGTTCCTTCAGTCGGCGGGTTGGTAGGAATGGAGGTGAGGGGATGATCTTGCCAAGGTTCTGCTATTCGGTCCTGGGAGATATCAGAAGAAAGGCTAAATAATTAAAATCAACTGACAGACTGTAAACCACTTTTAAACAAAGAAACAATCTCTTTATCCCTCAACTGCAGAAACTTGTACAATTTACACCGGCAATTTTTTGTTTCTTTACTTTAATACAAGTGACTTACATAATGCTTTATAAATTTATTCATATATATAATATATATATATGCTTTGAAATCATAATGCCCATCTGAGAGCCAAATTTTGGATTGCAAAAAAAGTGAATTCCCCTTTAAGATTTAAAGTACCACAAACTTTCCCTTCAGGAGGGCCTCCCAAAGAACTCGCGTATTTTTGCATCTAATAAACACAGAGTGGTTAGTTAGTTAGTCGGAAGATCTATCGTATTCACAAAGATTTGAGTCATTAAAAATCTACAGACGCCAATCAGTACACAGCCTATGCTAGAGATATCATTTACAGGTTTGTTTCTGTGCAAAAGGAACTTTGAGCCACAATAAAGGAATCCGCAAGGTTTTTCCATGTAAGAATTCAATAATTGGATTGGCAGTGTCAGAGGAAGGAGGGAAGCGGGGTGGGGGGGGGGGGAAGGGGGGAGAAAGAGGGAGAGAGAGAGAGAAGAAAAACAAAGATTTGCATTTATATAGCACCTTTCACAACCTCAGGACGTCCCAAAGTGCCTTACAGCCAATTAAGTATTTTTGAAGTCGCTGTTGTAATGTAGGAAACACGGCAGCCAATTTGCGCACAGCAAGATCCCACAAACAGCAATGAGATCATGACCAGATAATCTGTTTTTAGTAATGTTGGTTGAGGGATAAATATTGGCCAGGACACCGGGGAGAACTCCCCTGCTCTTCTTCAAAAAGTGCAGTGGAATCTCTTACACCCACCAGAGAGGGGAGCAGGGCCTCAGTTTAACATCTCATCTGAAAGCCAGCACTCCCTCAGTACTGCACTGGGAGTGTCAGCCTAGATTTTGTGCTCAAGTCTCTAGAACGGGACTATGAACCGACAACCTTCATGACTTATAGGCGAGAGCGCTACTCACCGAGCCTTGGCTGACACCTGCCACTGGACGTCTGACTAGGGGCTATCCAGCCAACGAGAGGCGGGAGTGAGTTGGTGAGAGCCAGGGATGGAATCACCGAAAGAAGGGATGAAACGAGCCAGGGGGAAAGAGAGGGGCTGAAATGGCGAAGGCAGAAAGTGGGAAAGAAAGAGAGCTGGAAGCAACTAGGGAGAAACAAAATAAAGAGATAAAGCTTGAGCGTGCGAGAGAATGAGAGAGAGAACAAGAGCGAGACATCAGCAGGTATATGAAAGAGATAGTGAGACTTTGTGGCAATCTAACTTACCACCTGGTCTGTGAAATAAGCTTCTCCAATAAGCTTCAGTGTGAATATCCAAATTAAGAATCAAAGTGACTGAGTACATTTTAAAGGGAGGCTTTACCTTTGCCAAATTAAAACATCACAGAGTTCAGAACACTGCAAATAGAAAGAGAGAAAGAATGAGGAAGAGGAGAGTGGAAAAGGGCAGGGAGGGAGGAAGGTTTGGATATACAGGGATTGAAATTAACACACTGACGTACTGGACTGAGAACACAACATTCGACAAAAGACCAATTGATGCATTTCTCTAAGTCGTGCTTTGTTTTTTGCAGAAGCTTTCCCTTCAAGCTTTGTGCAAACTGTTCCTGACACATTCCTCACTCCTGTGAAGTTAATGGCTTTTCACCGCCGACCAGTGGCGTTCTTTTCCCAGCGGCTGGCCCGCCCTGTTATGTGGCGGGGACGCTGCCTTAATGTCAAGCCCTGTATTTAACCGATTGGGGGATTGCTGGGAATCCCAGTGCAAGTTTCATTGGGGGGTGGGGGGAGGAGGAGGGGGGGGGTCATGTTTTCGAGACGCTGCTGCCGATTCCTTTGTCTGTGGCCCGCGAGCTCTTTTAAAGTTCACTTGAGCCCTTTATAAGTTGAAGCCATTTAAGTTACATCAACACATTTATTACTGATATACAATACTGGACAAGGGTGGTTTCAGAATCCATCGTGTATGTCTTAGTGCACAATAAAGTGCCTCTATCACACAAACCAAAAGAATGGTGCATCGAATCATTACCGCATTCCAATAAAAGCCTTTGTTCATTTAGGATCAGATATGTGCGCTTAGAGTGTTTGGTACATTGTCCAGGAGGCAGATTCACCGTACAGTTACAGGCCACTCCAATTCCCCTCCTCTGTTCCCCCTCCCCGCCCATTTCTCCTCCCTCTCTCCCACCCCGGAAGGTGCTGACTCAAATTAGGTCATCATCCGTGCTCTGGGTACCTCTATCCAAGTGCCCATTCTTCCCGGGTGAGTCTAGATGGTGAGTGGTGGGTGGTTATTTGACTACAAGGGGCGTCACGGTCAAGCCCAATCCCATCTTCGTCAGACATCCACACACATGTTATCGCCCCGAGTTTAACCTAACTCGCTCAGCGAGAATCGGGGTGCGTTTGGGGTTGGATGCCCAATTTACATTCCCCCCCCCCCCCGCCTCGCCCCCCCGGTCGATCTTATGCTCCATTGACTGTACTGGAGTCGAAAATGGGGGCGGGGTTGTAAATCGGGCATCCTGTTTTCGCCGGGTGAGTTAGGTTAAAATCGGGGCTTAAGTTTCCAGCAAGAGTCACTGAACAGCGACCAGGAACAGGAACCCGGGCTAATTGTACCTTCCCTAGCCCAGGGGCACTGATGAAAATTGCAATGTCCTAGATGCTGGCCTGGTTGGGATAAGCCACCCTGAGGTTGCTGATGTGTACAGCTCCACTCCGTACCAGACTGTGCCATTATACAGCAGACATGTAGAGGACCTGCCCATTGGTGAGAGTTGCAACTTATTTTACGTCAAATTAGAGGCCATGGAAATAATTTCCCAAACGACAGCAGAGCACCCTGGTTAATGTCTTGCTAATGATTAGCTGAGTGAAATTCTTGAAGTGTTGGAGTTCATTTTGCAATAGATTCATACAGTAGCCTATCACCAGTAGGTGTCACTAGCAGCTGCGGCCGATGTACAGGACGCTGGGACGAACAGTGACGTCTAGTAGTGGTGTGTTGATATTGTACCAGGAGTATTGGCTTGTTTGTTTTTGGCGAATAATTCCTCAGCCAGTTACTGAACTCGCTTGAGTTTGACTTGGAATCTCTTACCATTGTCTCAATTCACCAAGGAGACCAAGTGCTGTCAGTTGTCACCAACAAGTTTGGCTACGGGCCTTGAAACTAGGGCTATTGTCAGTTAATCATTTCCCGTGTCTAGAAAGTATTGCAGCAATTTGTTTCTTTTTTTGCTTTGGGTTAAGACAAAGTAAGTAGAAAAAATTGCACGGCTGTGGGGAAAGGGCAGGGGGAGTGGGACTAATTGGATCGCTCTTTCAAAGAGCTGGCACAGGCACGATGGGCTGAATGGCCTCCTTCTGTGCGTATCATTCTATGATTCTATAATAGCTCGTGACCTGTTACTTCAAACTGAAGAGTAGAGCTCGGTATCACAGGAAGCAACTCCGTAACTGGCATCACGGCTACTAAGAACTCCAGTTCAGGGACACTTATTTCCTGACACGAGCATGAGAGTCAAAGGTCCCGTTTATCAGAGTTTAACATGCTGCACCCACCTAATCATCAGCAAGACTTTCAGCTGCCACCGGAAACCAGAAATGGAACCTTCCCATTTATCAGACTGTCCACATTAACCAACCATCTGTCAATACTGATTTAAATAGAGTGGGAATCAGACGCCGCCTGATAAATGTTCCCTTGAACCATCTCCTGATAATCAGACAGCGGCTGTACTGGTCGATGGTGAGCAGATGATGTGGAATGGGGCAAACAGACCATACACCAGATTTCTGGACTGTACTAAAACCTAAATCAATATGATTGAATGAATTTTTATTATGAAACACTTTTTTTTCTCTCTCTCTCTCTCCTGTTATTTCAGCAACCTTTCCCATATATAAAAAAAAATGTGCTACACAGCCTTTCAGTTCGGCCCTGCGCTGGTGCAATGCATAACTGAACAGTCAGGGCGGAATCTCTCAATGCCTCGTGTCACCAGCAGGGCTTTGCATGTAGCGGGGGGCTCACCAGAAAATCACCAGTTTGTTGCCGGTGGTTTGTCCATTGACGAAGAAAGTCATGAACAATGCACCATTAGAAAGAACTTGCATTTATATAGCACCTTTCACAACATCCCAAATCACTTTACAGCCAATGAAGTACTTTTTGAAGTGTAGTCACTGCTGTACTGTAGGAAACACGGCAGCCAATTTGTACACAGCAAGATCCCACAAACAGCAATGAGATAAAGACCAGAAAATGTTTTTTAATGATGTTAGTTGATGGATAAATATTGGCCCAGGACATCAGGGAGAACTCCCCTGCTCTTCTTTGAAATAATGGCCGTGGGATCTTTCACATCCACCTGAGAGGGCAGACGGGGTCCTCGGTTTAACGTCTCATCCAAAAGACGGCACCTCCAACAGTACTAGTACTGGGAGTGTCAGCCAACTCTGGAGTGGGACTTGAACCCCATAACCTTCTGATGTAGAGATAAGAGTCCTACCCACTGAGCCACAGCTAACATTGACCAGTGACCTACCTGCTGCATGTAGCACCTTGCTGGTGTGTAGGATCCTGTAAAATTCCACTGTTGAGGTGAATACACCCTGAAGAAAGTCAAACAGGAGGAGGGACAGCATCATCCACATCCTTAGACAATATATCAGCGGTTGCTGAGGGACTAATAATGAGTGTTCCCTCGTACCCCCATTAAGATTCTAAACACAGGCCACTTATGGAGCGAGGGAGGGCACTGGTTATAGCCACCTGCCGATTTGTAGCGATGATGCACTTCAATAGAAATCTTGCCCACACCTCACTGTATTTGGCAGGAATAAAAATGGTCCTCGTGGCTGGATCAAAATCCTGGAACTCCCTTCCTAACAGCATTGTGGGAGAACCTTCACCACACGGACTGCAGCGGTTCAAGAAGGCGGCTCACCACCACCTTCTCAAGGGGAGACTAGGGATGGGCAATAAATGCCGGCCTCACCAGCGACGCCTACAATCCTCAGAATGAATTAAAAGAAAAGGATACTTCTTCTCCCCACATATCCCTCCATTTATTTCAGAAGGGTCTCTCTGCTCGGAGGCTTTCCTGGAAGGACATTTTTTTTCAGGGCTCTGAACAGCGAGAAAGCTTGAATTTTTGATGTACCATTTACATTGTTACTCTGGTGCATTTTAAAGGTCTTTCTTTTCAGTTGACAGCTATATGGTTTTAGATCAATTTGTCACTAGATGCTAGTCCAGGGAATGCTGGAAAGATATGATTGCTCAGACAAAGCAATTACTGACAAAACCGAATTATTTCTTCATAAACTCGAGTTGCTCTTCATCTGAATTGAGGGTGTGAGGAATATAAGCTCTTTCTTTGATAGGACAGAGGGGCGCTCAGTACATTCCGGGGGGGGACAGGTCTCATGGGTTGGGAAGTGAGAAATGCAGTCAACTCTATTTCCTTGGCCTTGCACCACAGTTAACATAGGTCAAAATCCTGGAACTCCCTCCCTAACAGCACTGTGGGAGAACCTTCACCACACGGACTGCAGCGGTTCAAGAAGGCGGCTCACCACCACCTTCTCAAGGGGCAATTAGGGATGGTCAATAAATGCCGGCCTCGCCAGCGAAGCCCACATCCCACGAACGAATAAAAAAAATAGGAACAGGAGGAGACCATTCAGCCCCTCGAGCTTGTTCCGCCATTCAATTAGAGTGTGGTTGATCTGTATCTTAACTCCATTTACCTGATTTGGTTCCGTAACCCTTAATACCCTGACCCAACAAAAATCTATCAATCTTAGTTTTGAAATTTTCAATTGACCCCCAGCCTCAACAGCTTTTTGGGGGATTCCCACTCCCCTTTGTGTGAAGAAGTGCTTCCTGAGATCACCCCTGAATGGCCTAGCTTTAATTTTAAGGTCATGCCCCCTTGTTCTCGAATCCCACCACCGGAGGAAATAGTTATTCTCTATCTACCCTATCAAATCCTTTAATCATCTTAAACACCTCAATCAGATCACCCCTTAATCTTAAGCGTTTGAACACAGAAGGGTCGGCTTCCTGAACGCGAGCTCCTGGCAAGGAGCCTCACCCATCGGGAGCGCAGGTCGGAATATCGCAGGAATGCTACCTGTGATTCCCAGATACACTCTGCCAGGCAGCAAGACTCTGGGTCGGGAGTGTGCCATGAGAAAATTGCCCCTCTGGCCTTCTTTTCTTTGGGGTGGGTTTCTGCTCATCAAGGTCATAGGCGGCAGTGCCGGGGACTGGGACAGTTTCCAATTCTGTCCTCAGTGTCAACACCAAGGGCTCCCAGGTCAGGTAAAACATGTTTAGATGCAGAGTAAAGTCTCCCCCACCCCCTCTCATCACTTCATAATGCCCCAAAAAAGTGCATCGGTTGCAACCCCAGTACAGTACCCGAGTGTGTCGCGTCCAGTCCCCGCTCTGGCCGAGCTGTGGCTCCTCTGAAGGAAAATACCAACTTAGTGCTAGTTGCGGTGTGACAGAGATTGTTACGTTGTGGACTCGGAATCCCCAGGTTCTAGATTGAAACTGCCCCATATTCATTCCAGTTTGGACCCTAAGAGATGTCATGGAGAGGGAGAGAGAGACTTTGTTCAGGTATGGATTCAAACCAAGGATAAAGGACAGTGTCTCAACCTATAGAGACATCGAATAGATTTTATTTAAGATCTTATAATTGAATAAATACTTGAAAAGGAAAAATTTGCAGGGCTATGGGGAAAGAGCAGGGGGAGTGCTACTGATTTATTTCCCTCAGTTATTTTAGCTACTAACCTCCAATAAAGAGCTTTCAAGTATTTATTCAATTCCTTTTTGAAAGTTACTATTGAACCTGCTGGCCTAATAATCCAGAGGACATGGGTTCAAATCTCACCTTAGCAGAACTTGAATTCAGTTTAAAACAAAGATCATTTGGAAATAAAGTGCATCAGCAAAGGATGCACTTCATTTCCAAAGTGCATCAGCTGTCGGATTGTCGTAAAAACCCAACTGATTCATTAATGTCACTTTGGAGAAGGGAATCTGCCGTCCTTACCCAGTCTGAGGCTGAACCAAACCTTGGCGTCCTATTTAACCCTGAGATGAGCTTCTGACCCCATATCCTCTCCATCACCAAGACCGCCCACTTCCACCTCCATAACATTGCCCGTCTCCGCCCCCTGCCTCAGCTCATCTGCTGCTGAAACCCTCATCCATATCTTTGTTACCTCTAGACTTGACTATTCCAATGCTCTCCTGGCCGGCCTCCTATCTTGCACACTCCACGCACCAACTCCTGTTCACCCATCACCCCCTGTGCTCGCTGACCTACATTGGCTCCCGGTCCGGCAAAGCCTCGATTTAAAAATTCTCATCCTTGTTTTCAAATCCCTCCATGGCCTCGCCCCCTCCCTATCTCTGTAACCTCCTCCAGCCCTACAACCCTCCGAGATCTCTGCGATCCTCCAATTCTGGCCTCTTGCGCATCCCTGATTTTAATCGCTCCGCCATTGGCGGCCGTTCCTAGGCCCTAAGCTCTGGAATTCCCTCCCTAAACCTCTCCGCCTCTCTCTCCTCCTTTTAGACACTCCTTAAAACCTACCTCTTTGACCAAACTTTTGATCACCTGTCCTAATATCTCCTTATGTGGCTCGGTGTCAAATTTTGTTTGATAATCGCTCCTGTGAAGCACCTTGGGACATTTTACTATGTTAAGGGTGCGATATAAATGCAAGTTGTTGTTGGAAATGTGACTCCAGTCCCACACTAACGTGGTTGACTGTTAACTGCCCTCTGAAGTTGTACCAAACCTCTACCAAGAATAACGGGCTGCAGCGGTTCAAGAAGGCGGCTCACCACCACCTTCTCAGGGCAACTAGGGATGGGCAATAAATGCCGGCCTCGCCAGCGACGCCCACATCCTGAGAACGAATAATAAAAAAATCAAGCATGAAGACACCTCATTCTCTGCACGGAGTGTCGGTAACATGGATGCCATCGTGAAAGAAACAAAACACATGTTAGCAGTTAATTATAATTTCAGGGAAGTAATCCTCCTTAATCGGTTAAAGCAAATATCTCGAGACCTCAGCAGCCATACTGAGCTGTGCAGCTCCATTATAATGACACGAAAAAGAAAAAGAAAGACTTGCATTTATATAGCACCTTTCACGGCCTCAGGACGTCCCAAAGCACTTTGCAACCAATGAAGAACTTTTTCAAGTGCAGTCACTGTTGTAATGTAGGAAATGCGGCAGTGAATTTGCGCACAGCAAGATCCCACAAACAGCAATGTGATAATGACCAGATAATCTGTTTTTCGTGATGTTGGTTGAGAGATAAATATTGGCCCAGGACACCGGGGAGAACTCCCCTGCCCTTCTTCAAAATAGTGCCATGGGATCTTTCACATCCACCCAAGAGAGCAGACCGGGGCTCAGTTTAAAGTCTCATCTGAAAGACGGCCCCTCCGACAGTGCAGTAATCCCTCAGGACCACACTGGAACGGTCAGCCTAGATTTTGTGGTCAGGTCTCTGGAGTGGGGCTTGAACCCACAATCGTCTGACTCAGAGGCGAGACGTGTGAGCCCCAACTGACAGCCGATAAACCTCAGGGCCAATCTTGTGGCATGGTGCTCCCGCGAGGGAGCCTCACCCAGCGGAGATGGAGAATCATGAGGAGCACGCCGTGATTTATCCAGCGTGTGTTCAGCCCACACTGCGCAAAAAGAACAAAAAAGTCCTGCTGACAAAATATACGGAAAATATGGGAAGTTAACAGCAAGGCTGAGACCCAGTGTTTATTTGAAAGATGTTGACTGACTTGTTGCTATTATTCTGTTTCTTTGTTCCAAACTTCCAGCATCTGTGTGTGTTTTTTTTATTAATATATAATAAACATGATCATCCGTCAGTACCAAAAATAAAATCTCTATGTCAAGATCTGACTTGTAACCCTGAAATAACAGGAGTCTTTTGTTCATGTAGAACATTCTGAGGCACTGTTGGAAGCCAGCGCTCTGTTAAGACTCAGTTTCCACTCAAGTCAACACACCCACAGGAGGCCCACCTTTCACACCAGGGCCAGCAGGCTATTTGACCTTGGGGTTTATCACAGCCGCGCCCCCATCCTGTCCTCACGTGTCTTCCGCCAGAGGTCGCTGGATAGTGATCAACAACGTTCCCTTCCCCCCAACTTGGCAACACGGAGGCCAATTAAAGTGCCTCCTACGGCTAGGCTAAGGTCGGATGCCAGCTTTGACCCTAAGCCTATGCCCATGCTGCCCTGGTCTACCATTGAAGCTGGTATAACTCAGTAGCTACTGGACGCTGCGTTTACCAACTGGACCAATCAGAATCACCTACCCCCTGCTGCAGCAATGTCCAGTTTAGATACCCAGTCTCCTGTTGGAAATAGCCAGTGTTACACCCAAGACCCTTCTACATATAGATACCCTTCAGACTACATTCACGAAATTATGGTGATGCATATTAGCACACTCTATAAAGTCCATGGGCTTACATGTGATGGTCTAAACATAGGAACATAGAAACATAGGAACAGGAGTAGGCCATTCAGCCCCTCGTGCCTGCTCCGCCATTTGATAAAATCATGGCTGATCTGTTATCTAACTCCATATACCTGCCTTTGGCCCATATCCCTTAATACCTTTGGTTGCCAAAAAGCTATCTATCTCAGATTTAAATTTAGCAATTGAGCTAGTATCAATTGCCGTTTGCGGAAGAGAGTTCCAAACTTCTACCACCCTTTGTGTGTAGAAATGTTTTCTAATCTCACTCCTGAAAGGTCTGGCTCTAATTTTTAGACTGTGCCCCCTACTCCTAAAATCCCCAACCAGCGGAAATAGTTTCTCTCTATCCACCCTATCTATTCCCCTTAATATCTTATAAATTTCGATCAGATCACCCCTTAACCTTCTAAACTCCAGAGAATACAACCCCAATTTGTGTAATCTTTCCTCGTAACTTAACCCTTGAAGTCCGGGTATCATTCTAGTAAACCTACGCTGCACTCCCTCCAAGGCCAATATGTCCTTCCGAAGGTGCGGTGCCCAGAACTGCTCACAGTACTCCAGGTGCGGTCTAACCAGGGTTTTGTATAGCTACAGCATAACTTCTGCCCCCTTGTATTCTAGTCCTCTAGATATAAAGGCCAGCATTCCAAGTCACACACCATCCCGACTTGGAAATATATCGGCCGTTCCTTCATTGTCGCTGGGTCAAAATCCTGGAACTCCCTTCCTAACAGCATTGTGGGAGAACCGTCACCACACGGACTGCAGCGGTTCAAGAAGGCGGCTCACCACCACCTTCTCAAGGGCAATTAGGGATGGGCAATAAATGCCGGCCTTGCCAGCGACGCCCACATCCCGTGAACGAATAAAAAAAAAAAATTCCATTAGCCTTATTGATTATTTTCTGCACTTGTTCATGACACTTCAATGATCCATGTACCTGAACCCCTAAGTCCCTTTGGACATACACTGTTTTTAACTTAACGGCAATGGAGTCACGTCTCGATTCAGTACATTCCAATATGGCAGAAGAAACAGCAATATTCTCCCACAAGTGTGAGATTCCAAATTTTAATTGGGTTAATTGAGAGGTGTAATTGTTGTTGATGGATTGGCGTATAGCGTTAATGCCACAAATTTGAAATTCTCATCTTTGTGTTCAAATCCCTCCATGGCCTCACCCCCTCCCTTTCTCTGTAACCTCCTCCAGCCCTACAACCCTCTGAGATCTCTGCGTTCCGCCAATTCTGGCCTCTTGCGCAATCCCCCACTGCCTTCTCCCTGCCATTGGCGGCCGTGCCTTCAGCTTGCTAGGCCCTAAGCTCTGGAATTCCCTCCCTAAACCTCTCTGCCTCTCTCTCCTCCTTTGAGATATTCCTTAAAACCTACCTCTTTGACCAAGCTTTTGGTCACCTGTCCTAATATCTCCTTATATGGCTCGGTGTCAGTTTTTGACTGATTTACGCTCCTGTGAAGCTCCTTGGGACGTTTTACTACATTCAAGGCGCTATATAAATGCAAGTAGTTGTTGAATCCACCCCACACAGAAAGGATGAAAGTATTTTTCACCAGGCGTACTCCTTTCAATCTGAGTTGTACCTGGACAGAGAGCAATAAAGCTCTCTCCCTAGTCGCATATGGAATTAGTCTCAACAGGTTACAAAATAGTCCTCTGTACCCCATCACACCAAGACATGACCTCACGTTGAATCCAGAGAAGAACAAAGATCTCCCTTTCCAGATGGTTGATATTTGAGGAATCACAACCTATCACCTTGTAGATACGAGCCCTCAACACAAAACTTACCCTTGTGTTTCGCACTTTACTGGCGCAAAAGGTTACAAAAATTACAGGCTTGACATATTTTAATATATTATTTCTGTATAAATATTACATTTGTTACATCTAGAAGAATAAGTCTGATTTGGCACAAACCAAATATTCGAAGCATGCATTTAAATAAAATGGGAATAAATAAATGCTTAAAAAAATAATATTTGTATGAACACTTCTTTGAAGCAATCTCTCCAAAATCTCCGACAACAGATCTGTTTCCCGTGCAGGCTCACATGGTTTTTTATAAATCATTCTTAGGTTTCCATCATTGAACCTCAAATGGTTTCAGTGAGATTCATGTTGCCTATTTTGAAATCTTAACTCCCATTCTCTTTCCTCACCGCAACCTGCAAACGTACAGCATCTTCCTTATTTATTGGCCGTTTTCCACTTTCTGCCGTTAAGGCCTACGCTGTCGCCATGACACTTACGAGCCTAAATCAAGCTATTTCCCCCCCCCCTCACTTTCACAAACAGGGGGCGGGGGTGGGGGGTGGGGGAGAAATCCAGAATGTTCTCAGAATACACTTTCACCTCTCCTCTTTTGGATCTTAGCTACTGGTCTGGTCAAGTAACGTTACATTCTTTGTTGATTTTGGAAGTTGAGAGGAAAGAAAAAAAAGAAAAACATTTGCCTCCGAGGTTTCGAGGGCGAGTCCACACACCAAGAGTTGAATTAATTGTGACCTTTCTTTTGGTACAACAAACGGCACGAGATAGCTGGACTGCATAACTCTCACACGATGAGGTAAACAAAGTGTTTCAGCCAGTACATCTTTCCCTTAAAAAAATACCACGCTGTAAACTCATCTTTTCTTCTTTTGCATTGTGGTGTTGTACTCGGGACCAGGCTGGACTTGGGCAGGTGGCCGCCCATGCGCTACTTTTATGTCCTCAGTTTCTGTTCCCTGGTTGGTGCCTTGACCTTCCAGCCCGGTCGCAGGATGGTTATTTCGGCAGAAATCAGCCACCCAGGAGGGGGCCGTTAAGAACCCCTGCTGGTCAACGGTATAAAACTGTTTGGCGTCTCTGCCTCGAGAGACGGCATCCAAAGTGCCTGTGCTGTTACATTTTTTGATCGGAGTGGGCGGTGATCGCGAAGGAGAGAAGAGGGAGGTTAGAGAGAGGCTGCTAAGTGTCTCAGACTGCTCGCTGTTGGCTCGCAGAGAGTGGGTGATTCCTTCCTCGTCTGAAGGGTCCATGGAGTCCTGATATGTGCATCCAGGGCTAGTGCTTCCTCCGCTACTTTGACTCCTGTGGCGACCCCTCATCTTCTGGCGGCCGAGTCCCCGCCGATGTTGGACCGTGTTTTTCCGGAGAGGGGGCGTAAATGGGCGGTTGATTCTTTGGGGCGATGGGTCCGTGCAGACCATAGGGAGAGCCAGTGTGCACTGAGGCGATACAGCAAGTCTCAGACTCTCCTCCAATGTTGTCTGAAGGCTGTCCGCCGATCCATCACTGAGTGAGGTATCACTGATGGCAACCTACGATAGGAATAAAGGTCACACGTTAGAAAATCACTGGATTTTACGCTCCGAGAATATCGGTCAAAGTTGTCCTTAACCAAAGGGGAGCCACAGGCAAGTCCCATTTCTTTTTCACAAGCCCAGATTCAGGAGTGTGCAATCCTCATGGACAGGGAGACTGTCAGTCTCACAGGATTACAGCGATACTGATACCCAGTTACGACGATGTCTCTCTGCGCTGTTAGCTGTGTCTCAGTGGCAGTCACTGTTGTGATGTAGGAAACGCAGCAGCCAATTTGTGCACTGCAAGGTCCCACTGACAGCAATTTGATAACGACCAGACAATCTGTTATGAGTGGTGTTGGTTGAGGGATAAATATCGGCCGGGACACCCTGGAGAACTCCCCTGCTCTTCTTCGCAATAGTGGCCGTGGGATCTTTTACATCCACCTGAGAGGGCAGACGGGGCCTCGGTTTAATGTCTCATCCAAAAGACGGCACCTCTGACAGTGCAGCACTCCCTCAGTACTGGAAGGGTCGGCCTGGATTATGGGGCTCAAATCTCTGGAGTGGGACTTGAACCCACGACCTTCTGACTGAGAGGCAAGAGTGCGACCCACTGAGCCGCAGGTGGATGGATACAGATGTTTGTCATGCCACAGCATTGTGTCACTGAGTTGACTCTTTCTCAGATAAAGGCACCAAGGATGGCAGTGGACACGAGTTTGACCCCTGCTATCTGTCTCAGTCCCTCTGGGATGGCGCTCGATCCCCCCACACCAGTGTGAAACTGATCCAACTGCCTTCCTTTTTGAGCAGGAACTCCAAAGTCTTAGTCCGCAGGCTTGGGACCCTAAACGTCTTCCTGCACTGCGAAGAAGTCCTGGGGTTCGAGGTGGTGCCACTCACTGCCACATCCACCTCCTTTCACAAAGTGCCTAGCACATTCCCAAAGGGTCTCTGACCTCCCACCGTCCATCTCACCCCCCACCCCCTTCCCCCCAATCCCAAACAGTCCGTTCCTCCTGCTCTGTATCTCCATGCAGGGCCGGCTCTGTGAAATTTGCCACTTGTTTCGTCGATTTGGGGATATTAACAAGTCAAACATATCACTCGTTCCTCTCTCCCAGCTTGGAATCTCCCAGGAATTAAATGCACGGGCCAGGGATTTCCCCGGAGCTATTCCACTTGGGAGGAAATTCTCGGCCATAACGTTAATAAGTATTAAAAAATCGCAGGATCAATTCGGGAGAAGAACACCCTTCAGCCCATTTCTCTGATCCCATTCTTCCAGAATTCCAATGCTCCCATCTCCTGATTCCAGTTGTTTGCTAAACGAGTCCGCGGTCCCGCCCTCAACCACTCTCCCCTGGGCACCAACCCCGTTCCAGCTGTTGGCGAGCTAACTTTTGGTGACCTACCTGCCTCTGCAGGGACCAGGTCATTCCCGGAGATCGCAAGGACGTCCACGACCCAGAAGGGGGGATCTTGGGAAACTGGCTGGTGCGCGCCTGGTCTGCGGAGGAGGGAGTCACCGGATGGAAGAGCTCTGTCGTAAACTGAAGGCAAGAGGAGGCAGAAGGCCCCTGGAGAGGAGTCACTGGGAAAAGTAACCAAGAGTTAAGTCAGGACACTGCTCTATCTCTCACTCGGAGCTGGGATTGTGCATTAAGTAACTCAATTCATTGCAGGAGGCCATTTGGCTCATTGTGCCTGTGCTGGGAATAACCATTCAACTGAAGCTATTGAATCTAACCCCATTTCCACGCTCTTTACTTGGAGCATTTTATATTCTTCCTTTTCAAACACTTATCCAATTCCCTCTTTGCAACAGCCTCAATGATTAAGTGTGGACTTGAGGCGAACAAGGAAGATTGCGGAGATGGAATGACACCCAGAAACAATATTGGTCCAATCAAATCGGAAATGTCTAAGCTCTATTCTCTAACCTCTCTATCACGATCTTTTTTGTCCCCTGTTTTATCGAAACTACATTGGTTAGTGCTCCTCTGAACTTTCCTTTCATGTCCCTCCTAAAAAAAACTTGTATTTCTGTAGCACCTTTCACATCCTCAGGACGTCCCAAAGCGCTGCATAGCCAATTGAGTACTAAAGAAGTGAAGTCACTGTTATAATGTAGCTAAACCTGGCAGCCAATTTGCGCACAGCAAGGTCCCACAAACAGCAATGAAATAAATGACCAGATAATCTGTTTTTAGTGATGTTGGTTGAGGGATAAATATTGGCCAGGACACTCCCCTGCTCTTCTTCGAAAAGTGCCATGGGATCTTTTACGTCCACCTGAGAGGGCAGACGGGGCCTCGGTTTAACATCTCATCTGAAAGACGGCACCTCCGACAGTGCAGAACTCCCCCAGTACTGCACTGGGAGTGTCGGCCTGGATTATGTGCTCAAGTCTCTGGAGTGGGACTTGAACCCATGACCTCTGTCTCAGAGGCGAAAGTCCTACACACACTTCCTGTATTCCAAGTCATTCTTTCCCAGGACCTCCAAAGAGTGGAACTCACTTAGTCTTTCTTTCCTCTTACAATCTATAGGCCTTTATTATCCAGTCTTAGTGTCACCAAATTGCTACTTGTTGGTTTGGTGTCAGTTTGGCTCAGTTGGTAACACTCTTGCTCCTGGGTCAGGAGATCATGCATCACAAGGCCCCATCCCAGGACCTGAGCACATGATCTATGCTGGTACCTCAGTGAAACCCTGAGAGATTGCCGTAAGAGGTGCCGTCCCTCAGATGAGATGGTAAATCAACGTCCAGTTATAGTGTTGAAGGTGCCAAGGACATTAATGGTCCCTTGTCACTATTCAAAGAGTTCTCCCAATGTCCTGGCCAACACTCTACCCTCAACCAACACCACCAAAAACAGATTAACTGATCATTCATCTCACTGCGGTTGTTAGGATCTTGCACAATAGCAGCTTACCAATGTTTACTCACATATCAGCAGTCACTGCACTTCGAAGCAATTCATCGTGTGTGATGTTTCTGAGAGTCATGATAAAGGGCTAGTAGAATGCAGGCACAATGGGCCGAATGGCCTCCTTCTGTGCTGCATCATTCTATGATCTAATCTTATCTTCTCTCTTCAATCTGGGTGATCTCCTCCACTCTGGACCTGTTACTCTTCACCTGGGCTACGGGACATTTGGGAAATTGAACCCATTGCAAGAATTCCCTGATACGATGGTGCTGCCTCTTTAAACTTCAGTTTCACCAGGCCCCTTCAAAAAAGCGGCAATCAACATACATTACCCACTTCTGATAGGATTCTGCTCCACACATTAAATGGCATAGTTGGTGTGAAATTGATAGCACAGTTAAATCAAATTGAAAGAAAACCCACACTTTTATTTATGAGATTCCTACTTTAATATTTATCCGTGGATTTTACACATCAAAACCTCTTAGTGGGCCCTGCTTGAGAGAGTGCAATCAAAACGAGCAGCATAAAAATAACTTGACTCTGTGAACACCTAATTACAAAGCCTTTGGGCACGGTACATTTGAGAAGCATTATTTTCCATAGTCAGTTTCGTGCCTCTCCACAATTTGATATGAACTGATAAAAAAAGTCAGTAGTTTCGTCAAATGATGTGAACCGTCCTGAAGGTGCCTACACATCTAATACCTTAAATTAAAACAAAGTCCTGTCAGCGTACTTAAAAAAAGGTTTTTTGGGGTCCATTACATTCGTTAACAAAAAACTCAAATTTGCGTCCTACAGAGTGGTCACTTTATAAATACACCATAAAATGAGCCACACAGAGCAGGGTGTTCGCAGGTTTAAACCCTGTGAGTTCACCAATGGTGCTACAATTAGCCTTAGGACCCTTGCACAAGGGAGTGGGTGGGCAGGGAATTAATCAGGGTCATTGCTCCCAATAACTGCCCTTCTCAGAAAGAGAGTGAGTGAAGGTCAAAGGTATGATTTATTTTGTGTGTTATGTGCAACAAAATCCTTACATCCAGTTTACAATTTTTCCGCACGCAGTGTGTAGTGAGAATTCTCCTCACCAACGGGAACAATTGGTGTTGGTGCCCTGGTTAGGGGAGAGGCCTCCTGCTCCCGATTGGAATCCAGTGACTCCGATGAGAAGGAGAGATTCCATAAACTAGGCTTGTATTCCCTGGAATATAGAAGGTTAGGGGGTGATTTGATTGAGGTTTTTAGGATTTTGAAGGGAATTGAAAGGGTAGATAGAGAGAAACTTTTTCCGCTGGTGGGGGAGTCAAGGACAAGGGGACGTAACCTTAAAATCAGAGCCAGGCCATTCAGGTGAGAAGTTAGGAAACACTTCTTCACACAAAGGGTGGTAGAAGTGTGGAACTCTCTCCCACTAGCTCAATTAATCATTTTAAATCTGAGATCGATCGATTTCTGCTAGCCAAGGGTATTAAGAGATATGGAACCAAGGCAGGTGGATGGAGTTAGGATACAGATCCGCCATGATCTCATTGAATGGCGGGACAGATCTGTTCCGATGTTTTTCCTATGTTCCTATGAGGCAAATCATGTTTGCACGCATCACTTGTACAGGACGCCAACCTGATGTAGATGAGGCCACGCCCCCCACCTTCTTTTCCAAAACAAGGGCGGGACAGGCCAAACACACTGTCGGGTAGAAGAGGGTGCCCCTTTAAGGCCAAACCGTCAATCCGAATTAAGCACTGGCGGATAAATCTGATTCTGCCGTTGCTAACAGCAAATAAATAAATAAAGCCAGCCTCAAAATAATCCCTCACCAACAATCTGTTCTGTGGGCACCGGCTGCGTCCCTGTAACCGTGGGGCCCGGAACTGAATTCACGACTTGTGAAATGTAACTGTTGTTTGGCAGTGAGTTCGTTCTGTAAATCGCTGTTTCCTTCACTGTTTGCACATTCGTGTTGTCTTCCCCACCAACACCAGGTCTATCTGCTCCTTCCTGTTAACATAAAGCACATGCACTTTTTTTTTTCCTCGAGGTGCAAAAAAACTCCGAACTCTCAGTGCCACCCTTAACAACAATAACAACTTGCATTTATATAGCGCCTTTAACATAGTAAAACGTCCCAAGGCGCTTCACAGGAACGATTATCAAACAAAATTTGACACCGAGCCTCATAAGGAGATATTAGGGACAGGTGACCAAAAGCTTGGTCAAAGAGGTGGGTTTTAAGGAGCGTCTTAAAGGAGGAGAGAGAGGCGGAGAGGTTTAGGGAGGGAATTCCAGAGCTCAGGGCCTAGACAGCTGAAGGCACGGCCGCCAATGGTGCAGCGATTAAATTTGAGGCCAGAATTGGAGGAGCGCAGAGATCTCGGAGGGTTGTAGGGGCTGGAGGAGGTTACAGAGACAGGGAAGGGTTAGGCCACGGAGAGACTTGAAAACAAGGATGAGAATTTTAAAATTGAAGGGTTGCCAGACCGGGAGCCGATGTAGGTCCCTGCCCATTCCAGCAGGACTCTGTGCTCACCTGTTCTAGCCCCAGGCCCCAAGTTGTTGCAGGACTCCCAGTAGACAGGGCGCAGGCGGTTTGGGATTCTTCCAGCAAGACTACCAGAAACTGGCCACTCGATTCCAACTGCGGTTTACGGTATCTTGCTGTGTGCAAACTGGCCACCACATTTGCCCACATGACAAGTCGCTGCACTTCAAAGTAATTTATTGCCTGCATGGTGCTCTGGGACATTTCTGCCTTAGGCTGCTATATAAATGCAAAGTTACGGGAGGATATCACTGATGTCGGCCTATCTAAGTCCAGTTGGACTTATGCTCAACCACACAAAGCTCTGCCTGGAAATGGGCACTACCTGGGCAGTCTGACTGCAGAGAGGACGGCTCTTCTGTAGCCGCCTTGCACATACCTTTTCATCACATTCCCTAGCGGTCAGCTGAGGCACACTGTCATCGGAACTAAGGTCATCGGCCAAAACAACGGACGATGATTTGTCTGAGAGGAAATCCGAGGTCAGGGAGAGAGCTTCTATCTCAGCAAGGTGAACCTGGAAAGACAAGAGTAGAACCCAATAAGACCTGGACAGTCTCCTCTGGGACCTGGATTCCAATTCAGCCCAGACAGATTGGATGAAAAGTCTTAATTCTGGAAGGCCTTTATTAAAGCAAAAGAACCACAGGCGACGTGGGGAAAACATTTTTTTTTTTTAACGCAGCGAGCTGTTCTGATCTGGAATGCGCTGCCTGAAAGGGCGGTGGAAGCAGATTCAATAATAACTTTCAAAAGGGAATTGGATAAATACTTGAAGGGGAAAAATTTGCAGGGCTACAGGGAAAGGGTAGGGGGGGGGGGGGAGTGGGACTAATTGGATAGCTCTTTCAAAGAGCCGGCACAGGCACGAAGGGCCGAATGGCCTCCTTCTGTGCTGTATCATTCTATGATTCTACGAAATGAGTTCAGTTGTAAAGAATCGTGGTAAAATTTGACAGAATCTATTATGTGAATGAGTAGATCACAGCTCTATAATTAACCTTACCATCACTTAACATCCATAATCCTCACTCTTTGTGCAGTATGTTGTCTCATTGTCTTATGATTGCTGTTGGACCAGATAGAAGGCAACTGGAGGCCTTTGACTGAGGTTGTAGAAGATTGAGAACAAAGGACATGGTGCTTAATGCATGAGATTATACACAGGCAGTCCGCTCATCTCTTGTGAACCAATTATAGAAGTACATTTGAACGCCTTCCAGACTAAAGAGAAGAGTTTGGGAAGATTGCTGTTAAACTTGTTACTGTTAGTTGCTACTTGTTACTTGTCTAGAAAAGCAAAGGCTGAGGGGTGACCTAATCGACGTCTTTAAAATTATGAAGGGCTTCGATAGGGTAGAGGTAGAGAAGGTGTTTCCACTTGTGGGGGAGACCAGAACTAGGGGCCATAAATATAAGATAGTCACTAATAAATCCAATAAGGAATTCAGGAGAAACTTCTTTACCCAGAGAGCGGTGAGAATGTGGAACTCGCTATCATAAGGAATACTTGAGGCGAATAACATGGATGGAATAAGGGCAAGCTAGATAAGTACATGGGAGAAAGGAACAGAAGGACATGCTGATGGGGTTAGATGAAGTAGGGAGGGAGGAGGCTCGTGTGGATCATAAACGCCAGCATGGACCAGCTGGGCAGAATGGCCTGTTTCTATGCTGTACATTCTATGTAATTCTATGTTTGAAATGTTAAAAGAAAATTATTCCAAGATCTTTCAACTCCCTGCTTTACTCCTTTCTCAATTCTCACTTGCGTCTGTGCCATACCTGTTCAGGACTTGAAGCAGCGAGTCTAATCCTGGAAGAACTTCCTTCCTGTATTCAGCACATAGAGAGGGCACCTCAGCAACAACGCTTGTTATTGAGACTTACAGGACCAAGACAGGTTCCAGATTCAGTCCCCAGCCTGTGCTGAGTTAACTGAGCTCAGTTGCAAAGGCAGTAGGTTTGCAACATCTGGCCCAGGGCTAGGGAGGGGTAAGAAACTCAGCCAAGGTTCAAACTTCTAGTGGAGAACCATGTCTGTACGGACATCAGGTGAGGACAGAATGAGGTTGGTTCCTTCATGGTCAATTAGTCCAGCTGACAAATATCGGGAGTAGTTTTAACTTCCAGCGATGATGTAGAACAGGACCGGTCTCCCATCTTCCACCCTCCGTAAACTTGAGCTCGTTCAAAACTCTGCTGTCCGTATCCTAACTCACACCAAGTCCTATTCACCCACCTTCCTTGTGCTCGCTGATCTTACATTGGCTCCTGGTCCGGTAACACCTGGATTTTAAAATTCTCATCCTCGAATTAAAATCCCTCCGTGGGCTCGCCTCTCCCTATCTCTGTAACCTCCTCCAGCCCCACAACCCTCCGAGATCTCTGCGCTCCTCCAATTCTGGCCTCTTGCGCATCCCCGATTTTAATCGCTCCACCATTGGCGGCCGTGCCTTTAGCTGTCTAGGCCCCGAGCTCAGGAATTCCCTCCCTAAACCTCTCCGCCTCTTTCTCCTCCTTTAAGACGCTCCTTAAAACCCACCTCTTTGACCAAGCTTTTGGTCACCTGTCCTAATATCTCCTTGTGTGGCTCGGTGTCAAATTTTGTTTGATAATCGCTCCTGGGAAGCGCCTTGGGACGTTTTATTATATTAAAGGCGCTATAATAAATGCCAGTTGTTGTCTCTCAGGAAAACCCCGCAGCTATGACAGGGAGCCAGTGCTCCTCATTTCTAATTAGCAAGTGCCTTTCTTTACTTCCGATTGGCCAGAAGTATCTCAGCCACTCACCTCCCACCTCCGAGCCAGAAAATCTTGAATGTGGACCTCAGAAGCAATCGACATTCAAACCCAGTCGGCATCGCTAGGTGGGTTGCGGTTTGGAACATAGGATCAGGAGTAGGCCATTCAGCCCCTCGAGCCTGTTCCACCACTGGGGTGTTTCATCTCATAGGGAGGGGTGGGTGGAAAATCCCACAGGAAGTATACCATAGCCTGTCTAATCATGGGGCGTGATTGGCTGCTACCAGGTACAGGCCTGTTGGGAGACAGAAGGGAGTGGGACAGCAGGAGGCAATCATCGTGGAGGGGGGAGGGGGAATTAAACGAGGGGCACATTAGGGATGGAGGGGGGGGGAAGAAAAAACACAGACATAAAAATACGCAAGACAAACTAGTAACCTCTTGTTTGTCGTGGTGGCAGTTCCTGCACAGGGGCGATGATGTGTAATGGTGGAAGATTGATCCCGAGAGATTATCTATCATCAGTAGTTCATTCTCGAAAGAATCGCGTATGATTAGCGAGACACTGTCCAGCCATAGCTTCTCCTGCAGTGTTAGAAAAAGACATGAAACAATCCTCCCATCCAGACACAAAGCATCTTTCCATTCTTTACCGTCCTGTGCAATTAGTTTTTTTGAAAACACAGTATGTAAATTTCTTGCTCTTCTCTCCCTCTCCTCACCGACCAAAAATTTAGAACTTCATTTTGTTCCATTCTTTCGTGCCCATCTCCTCGTCTGAAAAGAAAGACTTGCATTTATATAGCGCCTTTTACGGCCTCAGGACATCCCAAAGCGCTTTACAGCCAATTAAGTACCTTTTTTTGAATTGTGGCAGCCAATTTGTGCACAGCAAGATCCCACAAGCAGCAATGTGATAATTGACCAGATTATCTGTTTTTTAGTGATGTTGGTTGAGGGATAAATATTGGCCCCAGGACACCGGGGAGAACTCCCCCTGCTCTTCTTCGAAATAGTGCCCGTGGGATCTTTTTTCATCCACCTGAGAGGGCAGACGGGGCTTCGGTTTAACGTCTCATCCGAAAGACGGTTTTTCCCCGGGGGTACGGACTAGACCTGGGATCTTGATTCACCCGCTGGGGGCTACAGGTCAATCCCACCCTCTTGCTTTCTGCTCCTTCCCTCCAGGTGGACAGACCTGGGGGTAGGGGTGAAATTGCTTGACAAAATAAAGCCCGCTTTACTGCGCCTCCGACTCGCGATCAGCCCATTTCACAATACTGCCCCTCTCACTCTGGTTTCTGCTGATTGCTCTATAGTTATATCAGGATCACAATAACTAGATATGGTGGAACCTTGTGATGGCAAACTTGTTCTCCTCTGTCAGAGATTGAAATATCTGCCTCATGCTTAATGGAAGCTCAGTTAGGATCAAGAAAAGAGTTACCACAGGAACAGTTTGCTACGATGTCGGACTCTCCTCAGAGCGATGTGCCAGAGGCCGTGGTAGAGAACTTTTCAAACAGCTGGAAAATGATGAAAATAAAAAGGATATCTGAATCTGGGGCATTTACACACCACAGAGTTTGAATCCAGTGTCGTGACTTTGCCCCAGGGACAATGAGGCAAAGTCAAATGCTCCCACATCTTCCCGGGCTGAGATGAGATTACTCAGTCCTGCAGGGCACGAACTTGGGACTTTTCTTGGGCAGCTAGTTGGTGATCTTAGCTGGGCTGGAGAGAGATAGAGAGAGAAAGTGAGGCACTAGGCTAAAAGATGAGGGAATTGGAGGCAGAAATTCTAATCTTCCAGCTCAAGCAGGGGCAACGTCAGCTGAAACAGGCCAGAGCACCCAATTCTACTAGTCTATGGAGTAGGAGGCACAGTTGGAGTGTGGGAGGGGAGGAGGGAAAAAAAAACTGCAACGTAAGTGCATCTTAAAAATGAACGAAAAGTTTAAAGTTCGGCTACCTGTGCAGGCGAGATGTGTTTCCCTGGAATTTGCTTCTCGCCTTTCTGCCTGTTGCCCTTGTGTCCATTGTCCGGACCGGTCCCAGGGGTTGACGGGCTGGCTGGCTGGCCATGGAGACCCCGGGCAAGCTCCAGCTCTATCTCAGCGTCCAGCTCCGCGTCCTCCTGCGCCTCCTTGTTGCTGTCATCGAGATGCTTCATGAGGACCGCGACCACTACGTTGATCAGCACGAACTGAGCCGTCAGCACGAAGCTCACAAAGTAGAGCGGGGAGATGAGCTGAAGGTTGCTGAGGCAACTCCGGTCATCGTTCGAACAATCACGGAGGGTATCCTAGGGGCAAATAAAACAGTTAAAAGAAAAGAACTTGCATTTATACAGACCACCTCAGGACATCCCAAAGCGCTTTACAGCCAATGACATACTTTTGAAGTGTGGTCACTGTTGTAATGTAGGAAACGCGGCAGTCATTTTGCGCACAGCAAGATCCCACAAACAGTATTGAGGTAAATGACTAGATCATCTGTTTTTTTAGTTGTTGGTTGAGGGATAAATATTGGCCCAGGATATTGGGGAGAACTCCCCTGCTCTTCTTTGAAATAGTGGCCGTGGGATCTTTTACATCCACCTGAGAAGGCAGATGGGGCCTCGGTTTAACATCACATCCGAAAAACGGCACCTCCGACAGCGCAGCACTCCCTCAGTAAGATATGCAAATTCATTTTCCTGACCACAGTGTGCAATACACCGAGTCACATAAGGAGATATTAGGACAGGTGATCAAAAGCTGGTCAAAGAGGTAGGTTTTAAGGAGCGTCTTAAAGGAGGAGAGAGAGGCAGAGAGGCGGAGAGGTTTAGGGAGGGAATTCCAGAGCTTAGGGCCTAAGCAGCTGAAGGCACGGCCGCCAATGGTGGGGCGATGGGAATCGGGGACACGTAAGAGGCCAGAATTGGAGGAGCGCAGAGATCTCGGAGGGTTGTAGGGCTGGAGGAGGTTTCAGAGATAGGGAGGGGGCGAGGCCATGGAGGGATTTGAAAACAAGGATGAGATCACACGTTGGGAATTCACTCATGAAGGTTGTTGCTCCCCGCAGACTTTCCCTCTAAGTTAGACGTGATTCTCTCTTTGCCCCATTTCACGATACGTGTTCCCAATGGTGCTCTGTGCCCAGCCCACCAATTTGCAAAATCCATCCTTATATTTGGCCAGGGATACACCGTCAATAATCTATACTCTCTGGCGGAGGGAGGAACTGGCAGTCACAGGGTATGGAGTTTCCCCAAGACCTCAGGCCTTTAGTGATTGTATGCCTCTGTCGGTCACCCGCCAGTCCACTGTTTTGAAGAGGGAATTAATTAGCTGTCAATTTGCTAACGCACTGGATCAACATTTACTGTTTAATTTGTCTGTTCTCTCCTTTTAACCCCTCCCCATCCCCCCAGGAAACATCGAGTTCCATTTCTGGCCTAGAGTAGATTCCTGAGCTGCTCGCGAGCCTGGGCTGTTAGTTTGAGACCTGCCCCATCGTAAAGCTCATCGAGAGGGACTGGAGTTCTCGTCTTTCAGTATGATGGTGCAGCTGTGGAATACGTATCGTGAAACGGGGCACAGAGAGAATCACGTTTAATGCCCGAACAAGGCCTGGACCAGCAAAAGGCAGCCTTGTACTAATAGTAATGGGCTAAATCCCACTACAGAGAGTGTCACAGGTGACAATGTACCCTGGTATTTCTTTTAACAAAATAACCCGTTTGGGTTGACGTCTGTGTTAAAACAGCACACAAGCAGGAACTTGGTAAATGCACGTTAACGTGTTCACACGAGAACACCACCGATGGTAATTCCCATCTAAAGAACATTAAATGGCTGGGGGGGCCCACACACACGCACAATCACACACGCACACGTATATGCACACGCACAGGCACACACGCACACACATGCATGGGCACACACACACACACGCACACTTACAGGCACACACACACATACACATACTCACATGCGTATACACACTCACGTTCACATACACTCACATACTCACACATACATGTACACACACACATGCACTTACAGGCACACACACACGTACACACACTCACGTACGTATACACACTCACACACACACTCACGTACACACACACACTCACATACACACTCACGTATACACACACACTCACGTACACACACTCACGTACACACACACTGACGTACACACACACACTCATGTACACACACACACACTCACGTACACACATGTACACACACACAAAGGACAGTCCCATTCAGTGCAAAGGCTGCCAGCTGTTCCCGGGAGGCTGCCATGGCAGTGCTCTGTTCGGCCCTCTGCAGGATTCCAGTACTTAAATTGCCACCAGGAGGCTCTGCTGCACTTTTTCAATCAGCCCAAGAGCAACATCCACGAGTGGGAAATAAATTCCAAGCTTCCTACCTTCATTATCCCGTTCCAGTTGTCCCCAGTTGACACCTGGAACAGTGTCAGGAAGGCCATGCCGAAGTTTTCAAAGGTAGCGTGTCGGCTCATTCCCTCGCAGGGGTGGTCAGCATCGCAGACTTCAAACAAACAAAACAAAAACAAGGAAAGAAAAACTGGGTTAGACACGAAGAAACCGCCTGTCCCACAGAGACGGGAGTCCGGATAAAACCCGCCCCGATTCCACAATCCGGCACTCGCGGTGAGAAGCAGCACCGCAGGGTAACCTGGGCCGTGTGACTTCCCGAGATGCGTTCCCCGTGAACGCAGCTCCCAACTGGGAGCGTTGGATGGTGGGACGGCCCTTTATTGTTCACTAATTCCGATCCAAGGTGAATTTCTACCCCATTCGAAAGGGAATTGGATAAATGCTTAATGTGGAAAAATTTGCAGGGCTATGGGGAAAGAGCAGGGGGAGCGGGACTAATCGGATAGCTCTTTCGAAGAGCCGGCAGGGGCACAATGGGCCGAATGGCCTCCTTCTGTGCTGTATCATTCTATGATTCCATGATTCTTCCTATTTTGTAAATGCCCGATCACCAGGTAGGGAGGGGAGATGAATCCCGTGTAGGAACAGGACAAAAAGTAAAGTGGGTAAAATAACTCAGTTTCCTTTGAAATACATCCTCCCAGTAAAGAACTTGCATTTATATAGCGCCTTTCACAACCTCAGGACGTCCCAAAGCACTTTACAGCCAGTGAAGTACTTTTGACTATAATGTAGGAAATGCAGCAGTTAATTTACGCACAGCAAGATCCCACAAACAGCAATAAGATAAATGACCAGATTGTATTTTTTTTAAGAGATGCTGATTGAGGGATAAATATTGGCCCAGGACACCAGGGAGAACTTCCCTGCTCGTCTTCGGAATAGTACCATGGGATCTTTTACGTCTACCTGAGAGGGCACAGCGGGCCTCGGTTTGACGTCTCATCCAAAAGACGGCACCTCTGACAGTGCAGCACTCCCTCAGTACTGCACTGGGAGTGTCGGCCTGGATTATGTGCTCATGTCTCTGGAGTGGGTCTTGAACCCATGACCTTCTGACGAGCCAGGCATTAGGTGAGAGGCATTTTTAACAAAAGCCCAGCAGCAGGTCGGCCGTTACCACCTTCTTGGCTCAAGAGCGGCCTAATAGGAGGATAAGTTAAAAAAAAACAGCCCGATTGATGTAAATAATGCATATTCTTTCAGAGGTTAAGGTGTGCGAGAGACAATAGTGTCTGGACTTTTCACCATTATTATAACTTGTTGGGAGAGGACTAGTGAGTAATGTGGAGATCAGTGCTCCAACTGATTGTGACAGGGTTGGCACTGAAGGTTGTGATAAGTTTGCTGCTGTCACATGTGATCTCTTCATTTCAGGATCATTCCCGCTTAGAATATTTTTTATACATTCTCCCTAGTTGCCCCAAAGGCATTAAGAGTCAACTGTGTAGCACGGGACTGGAGTCACATGGAGGCCAGACTGGGTAGTTGGTGGCAGCTTCCGTTCCCCGAGGAACATGAGTGAACCAGTTGGGGTTTATGCGACAATTCATGGTCACTTTATTTGGCACCAGCCCCCAAAGTGAACTCAGTTTCCCAACTTGTCAATGGTGGGATTGTGAAGTCACAGCCTCTGGATTTGGTTCATTACCTTAACCGCTAGCCCACGGTATCCATCGATCCAAAGCTCCAAACGGTAACCTACCTAATTTACCAAACAGCTCTACTCCCAGTGCCGCGTAAATGAAGAAAAGGAGCATGAAGAGGAGGCCAAGGTTTCCCACCTGGAAGAGCAAAGTGAAGAAGATTAATTAGCTGAAAGTCATCAGTGGTCGGATTTTATTGTTGATCTTTCGCCAAACACACCCGGTTAGAAATATATAATATATAACTGACATCAGTGGGCAATGGACTTCAACAACAGACAGGAATAGGCGTTAGGATAGACAGTCTGTTCTCTCTGTGCCTGGGCTCTGGGGAGGGGAGGGGGGGACAATAAGTCAGCAGGAAGAAACAGACTTAATTTCCTCAGTCTGGCTTTCAGAATGGAGGCACTGGCTGAGCAAGAGGAACATAAATCTCCCTTTAATAAAACTCCCCTTTAGTACAGTTAAAACCCATCTATATCTAGCTATGTTTCTATCTCTATGTATATGTCTATCTGTATATCTCCACGAGCTTTACTCTGTATCTAGCCCTGTACCTGCCCTGGGAGTGTTTGATGGGACAGTGTAGAGGGAGCTTTACTCTGTATCTAACCCGTGCTGTACCTGCCCTGGGAGTGTTTGATGGGACAGTGTAGAGGGAGCTTTACTCTGTATCTAACTCGTGCTGTACCTGCCCTGGGAGTGTTTGATGGGACAGTGTAGAGGGAGCTTTACTCTGTATCTAACCCGTGCTGTACCTGCCCTGGGAGTGTTTGATGGGACAGTGTAGAGGGAGCTTTACTCTGTATCTAACCCGTGCTGTACCTGCCCTGGGAGTGTTTGATGGGACAGTGTAGAGGGAGCTTTACTCTGTCTCTAACCCGTGCTGTACCTGCCCTGGAAGTGTTTGATGGGACAGTGTAGAGGGAGCTTTACTCTGTATCTAACCCGTGCTTAACCTGCCCTGGGAGTGTTTGATGGGACAGTGTAGAGGGAGCTTTACTCTGTCTCTAACCCGTGCTGTACCTGCCCTGGGAGTGTTTGATGGGACAGTGTAGAGGGAGCTTTACTCTGTATCTAACCCGTGCTGTACCTGCCCTGGGAGTGTTTGATGGGACAGTGTAGAGGGAGCTTTACTCTGTCTCTAACCCGTGCTGTACCTGCCCTGGGAGTGTTTGATGGGACAGTGTAGAGGGAGCTTTACTTTGTATCTAACTCATGCTGTACTTGCCCTGGGAGTGTTTGATGGGACAGTGTAGAGGGAGCTTTACACTGTATCTAACCCATGCTGTACCTGCCCTGGGAGTGTTTGATGGGACAGTGTAGAGGGAGCTTTACTTTGTATCTAACTCATGCTGTACCTGCCCTGGTTCCATGGGAACCGATTCCCTCTGGTGCCATAAATAGTCATTACCCATGTCTGAGCCACGATAATGAGCGTTGGGAAGATTTGTTGACCATAGGGGCAAAACAGCCAAATCCTGACCTCTGACCTCCACACACGAGCTCCTCCACAGGTGTTGCTGATAGCAATCAGGAAGAGGGACATGGTTTCCAGAAACAACAATGACGGTTTTCGGCAGCTAAGGTACTGACTCATCTATTTTTTTCAATTCACACATCGCTCCGAAGGTTACCAAATCTGGTTGGACATGTTCCTGGAGGTTTCATCACATGACCTCCTACCCCCCCCCCCCCCCCCCATCCGCCCACCATTGGTCGTTCAATGTCCATCCTTGAGGCTCATTGCTTTCCCACGGCCAATCGGAAAGCGTTACCCAATTAGATGATTCTTGACCGTCAGTCAAACAGCAATCTTTCCCATTTCCAAATATTTTTATGACCAATAAACAATAGTGTTCAAAGAAAATGAAGAACACAAGTTTATTTTTGAATGCCCCTGTGATTTTTTCTCCCAGGTGTTGCTTGCAGCAGTGTCCAGGAGATTAATCTTTAATTCCCGGATACTCCTGGAGGGTTGGTGATCCTGCTTCCTGTAACTTTGGGTACCCTGGCTGATTTTACCCACTAGCATCACAGCTTATCCCAACGGATGCTCCCGGCTGAGATCGGCTAATCTGGCATCGAACCGGGGACCTTCTCAGTCTCTAAGGCTCAGCTAGTCATCGGGAACTCACATAATCTGTCATGTTTGAGGCACGTTCCGACTGGGCCAACCTTTAGAGCTTTTCATGATATTTATTTTTAAGTTGCGATTTAGGCCTGAGCCCTGGGGGTTTACCTGAGGCAGAGCCTGTACCACGGTGTCCAGGAGGGCCCTCATTCCTGTGGCCATCTTCAGCAACTTCAGCACTGAGAAAATCAAAATGAAAGATTATGTCGATTGGGTGAGATGAAGGAAAGAAGAAAGACTCAGGTGGAGCATAAACACCGGCTTGGACTTATTGGGCCGAATGGCCAGTTTCTGAGCTGTAAAATTCTAGGTAATTACAGCTGCTGAGTGTTAAACCTGAAGGAAGCTGGTTAGCATCTCTCGCACTCCAGCACAAGATGGATAAAAGCTTTCTGCTGCTCGTTGAATTTTCGGCCATCTCTAGTCGCCAATCTGTCTCTTTTCCGCAACCCATATTATCACACCCTGTTTGTCAAACTCTACTAAAGAGGGATATAAGTGGCATTGGTGGGCTTGCGAGCAGTGGCATGTGATATCCTTTAGGGGCGGACACCAGGCCCCATCTTATCCCACGATATGTAAAATGACCTGCATCTGGGAAGAGGCAGAAGTATGTCCAGATGACACTAAGCTAAGGGGTATGGTGAATTGTGAAGAACAAAATTGCAATAGGACAGAGGCAGGTTAAGCGAGTGAGCAAGGATGATAGAAGATGGAGATTATGGTCACTAAAGGGTCAACCTTTACCAGGAAATTGCGCATTGGGAAACTGTGACCTTCCCAGCATGTTACTTTCCATCCATAAAAATTAGTGGTCAGGAAAAGGCAGGCTGGGAGCTGTGCAATTTCCTGATGGGCGCGGTTTGATGTGTGTTGGGAGCACAGAAGTGGAATATTTGCCATTTAAAAAGCTAGCTGACCGATGCAAAAAGAGATCAAAAAGGCTAATGGTATTCTGCTCTTCATCACAAGAGAGTATAACGGCAAAGGAAGTGTTACTGTAGCTATACAGAGCACTGGGCACACCTCATCTGGAATAGTGCGTTCAGCTTTGGCCATCTGATCTTAGGAAGGGTGTACTGAGTTTGGGGACATGCCGGTGATGACGCTCCAGTACGGTACCTGGGATCAATGGAGTTTCAATGAGGAATTTGGAAAACGAGTTACAAATCCCTGGGGGCGAGAGAGGGACCATTTGGACCGCTCTTCCCAAGAGCCGGCACAGGCATGATGGGTTGAATGGCCTCCTTCTGTGCTGTATCATTCTATGACTCTGATTCTATTAAGGGGTGATCTGATTGAGGCATTTAAAAGAGTGAAGGGAATTGACAGGGTGGTTAGGGAACAAAGTCCTAGAATTTGTGCATCGGCTGTTAAAAACTGGAGAAGGTGCAGAAAAGATTTACTAGGATGACACCAGAACTGAGAGGTTATAACTATCAGGAAAGGCTGAACAGGCTGGGGCTCTTTTCTCTAAAAAAGAGAAGACTGAGGGGTGACCTGATAGAGGTCTTTAAGATTATGAAAGGGTTCGATAGGATAGACATAAAGAAGATGTTTCCACTTGTGGGGGAGACCAGAACTAGGGGCCATAAATATAAGATAGTCACTAATAAATCCAATAGGGAATTCAGGAGAAACTTCTTTATCCAGAGAGTGATTAGAATGTGGAACTCACAACCACAAGGAGTGGTTGAGGTGAATAGTATAGATACATTTAAGGGGAAGCTCAATAAACACATGAGGGAGAAAGGAATAGAAGGATATGCTGATAGGGTGAGATATAGAGGGGAGGGAGGAGGCTCGTGTGGAGCATAAACACCGGCATGGACCTGTTGGGCCGAATGGCCTGTTTCTGTGCTGTACATTCGATGTAATTCTATTTAAAAATCAAATCCAGGAAAAACTGCTTCCAGTGAAGGGTTGAGACAATGAGGAACTTTACTGCTCAAGAAGGTCATAGGAGCAAAGTCAATTGAATTGTTTAAAAGGAAGATAGAAAGTTGGGAAGTAAGGGCATTGAGGGCTCCAGAGAAAAGGGTGGGGAAAAGGAATTGGGATTGAAAGGATAGAGTTGGCATGGATAACAAAGATGGTGGAGCAGCCTCGACGAGCCAAAGGGTCGACTCCCCGTCCTATTTACTACGGCGTGTGCCTCACTGAAACCTCCTCCCTCGTTCCTCCGAAGCTCCAAACATGGCATCCGACGCACTCTTCCTCTTCCTCCCCACGTAATCACGACACGAGGCCATCTCCTCGAAATCATATCTTTCCCAGGACCTCAAAACTGTGGAACTCTTCACTTCACTTAATCTTCCCTCTTCTCCTACACACTACAACAACTCAAAGCCTGGCGTCACCCAACCCTTTTCGTATTCACCTCATCTTCTCTCTTGCCCTTTTGAACCTCGATGGTGTCTGGTGGAATGGGCCTGGGGCCTTGACTGACGTTTCCTCAAGAATTATTTTTTTTTCATAAACGGTTGTTCCCACACAACGAAGATTAGCACCATTTCCGTACATTGCAGCAACTCAATGGGCGGTCACAGCGAGGATATTGCCCCATGCTTCATGTCTCCTCTCATACACCAGTACTGCGTGGCGGCAATTCTATTAGACTAGACTAAGGCTTACCTCTGGTGATGCGGAGGACCCTCATGATGCGGATGATGGTGGGATTAATGGGAAGGGCTGCACTTATCTCGATTTCCTCCAGTGTAATCCCCATCACGGACAGTAGCACGATGGCCAGATCAAGCTGGTTCCACCTGTTTGGGCAAAGTAGAGAATCCCATCAGGGGATGTCCATAATTAGTGTAATTTACAGAGAGTACCTTGGGTGAAAAGGCAGGTTACACAAGAACAAGGAAAGGGATTAGGCCCAAAGACTTTCATAGAATCATAAAATGATACAGCACAGAATGAGGCCATTCGGCCCAATGTGCCTGTGCCGGCTCCCTGGTAGAGCAATCCAAATTAGTCCCTCTCCCCTGCTCTTTCCCCATAGCCCTATAAATTTTTTCCCTTCAAATATTTATCCAAGTCCCTTTTTTCACCAAAAGAAAGAAAAAGAAAGACTTGTACTTATATAGCAACTTTCACGACCATGACTAAAGCTCCCTCTACACTGTCCCATCAAATGTTCCCAGGGCAGGTACAGCACGGGTTAGATACAGAGTAAAGCTCCCTCTACAATGTCCCATCAAATGTTCCCAGGGCAGGTACAGCACGGGTTAGATACAGAGTAAAGCTCCCTCTACACTCTCCCATCAAACACTCTCCAGTGAGTGCGAGCCTCCTGACCTCTGTTCAAGGCACATTTGTACTCAATACTCGTGTACATGGAATGGGAGGCTGAGATTTAAGTCTGTTTTAGCACCGATAATAACACAGATGCAGAAACAATCAAATTTTATACATCTCGAACAGCAATTTAAAGTTTATGCTCTCCTAGCTTTTAGTTCCTATAACCTCGGGATATAATCATTGTTTTTCTGCTTATTATTATTATTATTCTTGATCTGTGAGTTATTTTTGTACTAACAACAAAATTGTTTTGCTAAATTGATGAGAAGACACGGCTTTGAGCTAGAGCCAAGTTCTGCCTCATCTCTACCTCTCTCTGAGATTCAGCCAAGAATCAATCAAATCCAAGGCAGCTTCCAGCCAAAAGCTAAAATACTTTGGGTTTCAGATCGTGTTGCTACATGCTGCTGCCTGGAACTGTTACACCTGCCCTGGGAGTGTTTGATGGGACAGTGTAGAGGGAGCTTTACTCTGTATCTAACCCGTGCTGTACCTGCCCTGGGAGTGTTTGATGGGACAGTGTAGAGGGAGCTTTACTCTGTATCTAACCCGTGCTGTACCTGCCCTGGGAGTGTTTGATGGGACAGTGTAGAGGGAGCTTTACTCTGTATCTAACCCGTGCTGTACCTGCCCTGGGAGTGTTTGATGGGACAGTGTAGAGGGAGCTTTACTCTGTATCTAACCCTGTACCTGCCCTGGGAGTGTTTGATGGGACAGTGTAGAGGGAGCTTTACTCTGTATCTAACCCGTGCTGTACCTGCCCTGGGAGTGTTTGATGGGACAGTGTAGAGGGAGCTTTACTCTGTATCTAACCCATGCTGTACCTGCCCTGGGAGTGTTTGATGGGACAGTGTAGAGGGAGCTTTACTCTGTATCTAACCCATGCTGTACCTGCCCTGGGAGTGTTTGATGGGACAGTGTAGAGGGAGCTTTACTCTGTATCTAACCCATGCTGTACCTGCCCTGGGAGTGTTTGATGGGACAGTGTAGAGGGAGCTTTACTCTGTATCTAACCCGTGCTGTACCTGCCCTGGGAGTGTTTGATGGGACAGTGTAGAGGGAGCTTTACTCTGTATCTAACCCGTGCTGTACCTGCCCTGGGAGTGTTTGATGGGACAGTGTAGAGGGAGCTTTACTCTGTATCTAACCCTGTACCTGCCCTGGGAGTGTTTGATGGGACAGTGTAGAGGGAGCTTTACTCTGTATCTAACCCTGTACCTGCCCTGGGAGTGTTTGATGGGACAGTGTAGAGGGAGCTTTACTCTGTATCTAACCCTGTACCTGCCCTGGGAGTGTTTGATGGGACAGTGTAGAGGGAGCTTTACTCTGTATCTAACCCGTGCTGTACCTGAGTTTTCTCAATAATCGCAGAGCATGCGGCCCTCTCTCTCCCAAAGATCCTGACTCCCGCTGGACCCCATCCTCCCGCCAGATTTACACCCCTGCCCCATTTACATGCCCTTGATGTCAATGGAAAGAAAAATCGGGTCAGGTGCAAATCAGGGGGGGTCAATCGGGGGGTGTAAATCGGGGGGTGTAAATCGGGGGGGTCAATCGGGGGGTGTAAATCGGGGGGTGTAAATCGGGGGGTGTAAATTGGGGGGGTAAATGGGGGGGGGTGTTAATTGGGCGGGGATTGGGCAGGAAAGTGGAGTTCAGGTTGAAGATCAGCCATGATCTGATTGAATGGCGGAGCAGGCTCGAGGGGCCGAATGGCCTACTCCTGCTCCTATTTCTTATGATCTGGTGATGTCAGTCTCCCACCGGGCGGTTTAGGTTAAAATTGCCCCTTAAGTGTGTTTTTCAAGAACAGATTTTCCAGCTTCATAATGCCCAATGCACAGGGACAAATGTTGCCCAAAAGTTGGGGACGGGGGAGAGAGTTGACACAAACTCTGACTGGGTGACTCCCTGCACTGGATTTGTAACAAACACTTTCAAACGTCCGGATCAAACTCCTCGGCTTGTTAACGACGGTTTAAAACGAACAGAGTCGCGCCCTCATTAATAAAATGAATCTTACCCAGGTGTGCTGAGGTCTTTTGTTACTCGATTCGCAATTTCAGCTTCAAAGCGAGAAATAAATTTATTCACAGGCCCAAAGATTCACGGAGATTAATAATCAGCCAAGTTTCAAATACCGATTTGTTACAGCTGAGCGAGGTCCCTGAGAGAGAGGACTCCCCGCTGCTCCCCTCCGAGACACTCCCCCATCATTTCACTCCCAGCGGCAATTAATTTTTCTTCAAAAACCATTTAATTTGCTCAATTAAACCCTGTGCTGGCGTGGATGTTCCTTCCCGACAGTCACCGTTAATCGCCTGGGTCAGACAGCGGTCAGTTCTTGTACGCCCGCCTGCTCAGGATGACACACTGGCAGATTTCCCGGTTTTTGATGTTGGCATTTTCAGGCTCTGGCCACATTTGCCTGTGCCAGGGAGCCAAACAAGCCTCCCCGGTGCAGCTCACCGGATTGCGGCCTCAAGGTCGGGCCGGCCGCCAGCGAGGTTATGTTGCGGTGTGGGGGCTTCGATTGCGGAGGGTGGGGGGGTCTCAAGGCAGCAGCGACCCTGATTATTCTTGAGGCGCACTCCGAGGCCTGCGATAATAATTCGGCACTTTCCTTTGCCCTGGGCCTCCTTGGTTCCATCAGAGGGAGCACGGCACAGGGTCCGACTGAAAACGGCAACCGGGGTTCTATTAACATCACAGGACCTTGATTTCCATATTAAAAGGGGTCTCCCGCCCAAAACAGGTGGGACACTCGGCGGTAGGACCCCCTTTCAAAAAGGAGAAGGCCCCATCGCCGATGGTAACCGGGCGCGAAGGCCACTGACCCCCATTCTGAGGCCGTTACCCCCCCACCCCGTTAACGCCAGGCGAATGGGGGGGGGGGGGGGGAAATTGACCCTACAGAGGGGTCATTTTAACCTCATCCTCCCAGCGGGAATGGGACTGGTTCGAGTTGGACGGCCGTTTTTTGGACCCTGCCCGATTCCGTCGGAGGTTAAAGTGACCCCCCCCCCCCCCCAGAACTTCGCGTTCCCCCCCTCCCCCCACCCCGTATTTGTGGCGCGGAAGCTCCGCACTGGAACCACTCGATCGTCGCCCCGTGCTTCATGCCCTCGTGCTTATAATTTTACGACAACAGTGGGGAATTCTGCACTCCCTCCCTCACTGCTGGACAACAAAAACTGCAGGAAAATCTCACTCTGACGGCTGCTAGCCGACAGGAAACTCCGTGAGACGATCGCATTAACTAGAAGGGGGGATGGGCTTACTGAGCAACACGGACCAGGAGGGTCCCGGGATTGGCCCCCAATCCAGGATATCCGGATCAAAGCTAGGAACAGGATAGAGGGCGCTACGTTTGGGATAGGGAAGGAAACAATTCTACCAGGGCTCCTGCTCCCAATTGGTATCCAGTTGATGTCCTGCTGGAACGTATGTGCGTGTGCTCGGGGTCAGGGGCCGGTCGTGATGCCGACCATGGTCGAATAGCTCGCTGCCACTCAGTTGGTTGAGGTACCGGCACAAATTTTTTAAAAATGAAAGCGCTTCCTTGCCTGTCTTTGAAAAACCTCCGTAATCCAAACGCTACGAGCTTAAGGACCGCTTCCAGAACAAACACGGCAGTGAACATGTAGTTACAATACTTCAAAGCATCCTCCAGAGACTGCGGGAGAGAAACAAAACACCGACATCAGCAAATAAAGCAGCAGAACGAAGGGAGCCTCACTCACCAATCAGCCAGGACGGTCCCGTCTGTGAACGGTTACTCTGGAAACTTCCAAATTGAAAACTGGACATTCAATTTTTAAACACAGAAATCCATTTTCCCCCATTTACTTCATATCTTGTAACATAGGAACACCAGTAAAGAACTAGCATTTATAGCAACTTCCACGTCCTCAGGATGTCCCAAGGCACTTCACAGAATTTTGAAGTGTAGTCAGTGCTGTTATGTAGGAAATGTGGCAGCCAATTTGCACACAGCAAGATCCCACAGTGTGTTATTATATGATATATACAGGAACGTTATACCCAGTAACACACAGTGTGTTATTATATAATATATATACGGGAGTGTTATACCCAGTAACACACAGTGTGTTATTATATAATATATATACGGGAGTGTTATACCCAGTAACACACAGTGTGTTATTATATAATATATATACGGGAGTGTTATACCCAGTAACACACAGTGTGTTATTATATAATATATATACGGGAGTGTTATACCCAGTAACACACGGTGTGTTATTATATAATATATATACAGGAACGTTATACCCAGTAACACACGGTGTGTTATTATATAATATATATACACAGGAGTGTTATACACGGTGTGTTATTATATAATATATATACAGGAGTGTTATACCCAGTAACACACAGTGTGTTATTATATAATATATATACAGGAGTGTTATTCCCAGTAACACACGGTGTGTGATTATATAATATATACAAGAGTGTATATATCACTTTATACACAGCACCATTGCAGACAAAAATTAGTTAAATTTGAAAAAGATGATTAAAAAGTTCCTAGTCCCTGCAGTAAAATATTCACCATTAAATATCATAATACGGTTGATTGATTGTGTGATTATTTGCCCGAGTACAACATCACAGTTCACCAGAACAAATATGAAATTAACCTGCAAACACAGCGAAAGCTTTTCGCACTCAGCTCAAATCTGAATGACCCTTTAATTAACTACATGAATAGCTCAATGATTTCATTAGTTTGTGGAGGAAACACATTTAACATTTTAAACCTACTTTTCAACAGTTTCACAAACTATTTTTTCCATTGCCCTGTGACAAATTGTTCTCTGTCTCTCTCTCCCTCCATGTCACTCTCTCTCCCTGTCACTCTCTCTCTCTCTCCCCTCCGTCACTCTCTCTCTCTCTCCCTGTCACTCTCTCTCTCTCCCTCCCTGTCGCGCTCTCTCTTCCTGTCACTCTCTCTTTATCACTCTCTCCCTCCCTATCCCTGTCACTCTCTCTCTCCCTATCACTCTCTCCCTATCACTCTCTCTCTCCCTTCCTGTCACTCTCTCTCTCCCTTCCTGTCACTCTCCTTATCATTCTCTCTCTCTCCCTATCAATTGCTCTCTGTCACTCTCTCTCTCCCTTCCTATCACTCTCTCTCTCTCTCCCTTCCTATCACTCTCTCTCTCTCCCTTCCTATCACTCTCTCTCTCCCTCTCTCTCCCTGTCTTTCTTTCTCTTTCATTTCACATTTTCTTTCCACTGTCTCTATAACTTACTTAAAATCAGAACAGAAAAACGCAATTGTCCAATATCTGCTCAGCTTCTGTTAACATCTTGTTCTGTTTGAAAAGAGGAAATCTCCATGTCTCGGCCCCATTCAAAGGTTCCCTTTAAAGTCAGGAGCCAGGTGATTTTACGTTGACTGAAAACAATACAAAACTGTTTTCTCTAATCAGTGACACACACAAAACAATCCTTCGAAACCATGTGTTTCAAAGCTGTGTGCTCCCACAATAAGGCATATCGAGACCACTCCCTCAGGGTAAAGCAAGATTATAGAACAAGGGGTCATCGGATTAAACTGACCAAACACTAATCTAGAACAGGTGTCACAAAGAACTACAAGCAAAAATAGATCACCATTTGGAACATTTCCTTATGGGACTGTGGAGGTGAAAAGCTTACTTTCCTTCATTATCCAGTTATATAACCTGATGGAGGGGAGTGTACCCTTTTAAAATTCTGGGTGGAGGAGTTACGATGGGCTAAATGCACTCCCTCATCTGCCTTGTATCAAGGTGTTAGCTGAGGCTCAGAGGTAGCACTTTTACCTCTGAGTCAGAAGATTGTGGGTTTGAGTCTCACACAATCCAGGCCGACACTCCCAGTGCAGTACTGAGGGAGTGCTGCACTGTCGGAGGTGCTGCCTTTTGGATGAGTCGTTAAACTGAGGCCCCGTCTGCCCTCTCAGGTGGATGTAAGAGATCCAACGGCCACTATTGGAAGAAGAGCAGGGGAGTTCTCCCCGGTGTCCTGGGGCCAATATTTATCCCTCAACCAACATCACAGGAAAACAGAATACCTGATCATTATCTCATTGCTGTTTGTGGGATCTTGCTGTGCGCAAATTGACTGCTGTCTTTCCTACATTACAACAGTGACTACACTTCAAAAGTATTTCATTGGCTGTAAAGCGCTTTGGGACGTCCTGAGGTCATGAAAGACGCTATATAAATGCAAGCTTTAAAAAATTTATCTTGCGATTTCGTTAGGGAGTCTAATCAATGTAGAAAAACAGACATTCTCCCATTCTACCAAAGCTCAAGCTAATCTGTGATGCCCTCCATAGTCAAATAACCTACTCATTTTCACCATTAAATCGCACCATGAAGGAGAATGACCAATTGGGTGAGAAAGCTGAGGGTAACTGATGGATGTGTGGCTCTGTTTCCCAGAAAGGTGTCTGGAGAGCAGGAAGGGGTGAGAAAAGAGAAAAAAAAATTGAATGCCGACAGGAAATAAACCCTCAGGATTGAGCTTCGGTGAAAACAAAATAGCGATGAACGCAGGGCCGTAAGAAAAGGCTAAAGTTAACCGTAAAGCAGCCTTACCGTGGGTTGACTGTAATGTTCCAGTGACATGGTCACCACATTGATGCAGATGATGAAGGTGATGAAGAGGTCCAGGTAGTGGCTGGTGCACATGGTGTGGATGAAGAGGCGGACAGGAGAGTAGGCCACATAATAAGGCAAGCGCTGGGCTTCTTGCATGGTGGAAGTTAACGGGGGAGGGGGAGGACGAGAAGAAAACAAAAGTTGGTTAGATCTCCAACTCCTCAGCTCTCCTTCCCACCACAAGTCACATCCCTCTCTCCCCTCTTCATCTCCTCGCCTAACAACACGGACTTCTTTGGTTGGCAGAACCTACCTCATGGGCTTAACCTCTTAAGTCAGCACCAATGTGACATTGGGAGATCATCCGGCCCTCCTAGAAGGGGGTTGCCAACCCTCCAGGATTGCCCTGGATTCTCCAGGAATTAAAGGCTAATCTCCAGGCCACTGCTGCCAGCAACATCCCGGGAGAAGCATCATAGGGGCATTAAACAAAATGGTGTTTTTAAAAAAAATATTCTTTGAATACTTTTGTTTATTAGTAATAAAATTATCGGAGATGGGGAGAGAAAAGGCTGGGTTTTTTTTTATTTGTTCACGGGATGTGGGTGTCGCTGGCAAGGCTGGCATTTATTGCCCATCCCTAATTGCCCTTGAGAAGGTGGTGCTGAGCCGCCTTCTTGAACAACTGAGTGGCTTGCTAGGCCATTTCAGAGAGTGATTAAAAATCAACCACATTGCTGTAGGTCCAGAGTCACATATAGGCCAGCAGGTTTCCTTCCCTAAAGGACATTAGTGAACCAGATGGGTTTTTATGACAATCCAGTAGTTTCATGGCCACCATTACTGACACTAGTTTTTTTATTCCAAAGGAATGGGTTCCCAATTTAATTAATTGAATTTAAATTCCCCAGCTGCGCATGGTGGGATTTGAACTCATGACTCCGGAATATTCGTCCAGGCCTCTGCTGGTCCAGTAACATAACCACTATGCCACCACACCTGACTTTTTCTTGACTGACAGTCAAGAATCATCCAATCAGATAATGAAGAGCATGTTCACTTTCCGATTAGCCGCAGGAAGGCGGGGCATCGTGATGATGGACATGTTGGGTGACCAATGCCGGAAGTGTGGGGGCGGGGTGGTTGGAGGTAGGAAGTCAGGTGACGCAACCTCCAGGAATACGTCCAGCCAGAGTTGGCAACCCGACCTCCCAGATACAGCAGAGTCAGATGCTGAATAAAAATTCCCTCCCCCACTTTCCCAGCAATGCTCTTCAGCCTCAAAACAGTGTCCCCTGATTGCACCAATGTGGCATTTTTCCCCATTCCCCACACCAGCCAATTAATACTGAACCAGGGGCAGTTTGGCGCTGTAGGAAAAGGATTGAGACTGGCCAGAATCAATTCATACACACGGACCCTTACCGCCAGAAAGCAAAGGATATTTTCATTTCCATCTGTCCTGCTTGGGTTTGAACCCTGATTCCTGGAGGGGAATGGCCTGTGTCTAACTCACTGTGCCACCCAGTACGGAGTTTGAAGTCTAGGGACATCCCCCAAGGACTTTTAAGGTCATCGGCAAAAGAACTGGAGGAGGAGAAGAGGAGAATTTTTTTAACGCAGCGAGTTGTGATGATCTGGAATGCGCTGCCTGAAAGGGTGGTGGAAGCAGATTCAATAGTAACTTTCAAAAGGGGAATTGGATAAATACTTGAAGGGGAAAAATTTGCAGGGTTATGAGTAAAGAGCAGGGGGAGTGGGACTAATTGGATAGCTCTTTCAAAGAGCCGGCACAGGCACGATGGGCCGAACGGCCTCCTTCTGTGCTGTAAGATGATTCTTGGCTCTTTTCATTTTATTATGGCCGTGTACGGCCCCCCATGTCCAATAATTTTATTACTAATAAACAAAAGTGTTCAATTATGGCCGTGTACGGTGGGAGTCCCTCGGTCTACCGACCCTCCCGAAGGACGTTCCTTACTCCTGCGCTTTTTCTCCAGCCTCCGCAGGCGCTTCTCCTCCCTCCGGAGAGCCTCCTCCGCCTCCTGGTGCTGCCGGCACTTGTGGAAATTCTCCACCACCACCCCGACAAACATGTTCAGCACAAAGAAGCTGACGATGAGCAGGAAGGAGATGAAATAGAGCAGCATCCAGGGGTTGTGATTAATGATGGGCTGCAAGAGAAAAAAAAAAAGGTGTCATTGGTCATTGCAGTGAGTCACGGCAGAGACGTACCAATCCCATGGGCTGTTGGCCATGATTCAATTTACGTTGTGTGGTGTTACAGCCGTCAACCATCCAGTTTTGGAAGGGAGTGTTCTTAGGAGTGCTGAATTATGCAGAATTTACAGCAAGGAAGCAGGCCCTTCGGCCCAACTAGTCTATGCTCCACACGAGCCTCCTCTCACCCTACTTCATCTCACCCTATCAGCATATCCTTCTATTCCTTTCTCCCTCATGTGTTTATCGAGTTTCCCCTTAAATGCATCTATGCTATTCACCTCAACTACTCCTTGTGGGAGCAAGTTCCACATTCTCACCACTCTCTGGGTAAAGAAGTTTCTCCGGAATTCCCTATTGGATTTATTAATGACTATCTTATATTTATGGCCCCCTAGTTCTGGTCACTCCCACAAGTGGAAACATCTTCTCTACGTCTACCCTCTCAAACCCCTTTGTAATTTTATCAGGTCACCCCTCAGCCTTCTCTTTTCTCGAGTAAGGAGTCCCAGCCTGTTCGGCCCTTCATGATAGTTAGAACCTCCCAGTTCTGGTGTCGTATTTTTAACCCTACTGACTTGAAGGAAACCAGGCAGGCAGTTAAAATCCCCAGGGAGACATCCCATACCACTCCTGCCCCCAGAGAGGGCTTTCAGGCAGCAAGAAGCCGCAGGCTTTTTTTTAATTCATTCATGGGATATGGGTGTTGCTGGCGAGGCCGGCATTTATTGCCCATCCCTAATTGCCCTTGAGAAGGTGGTGGTGAGCCGCCTTCTTGAACAACTGAGTGGCTTGCCAGGCCATTTCAGAGGGCGATTAAGGACGGCAGGAGATGGTGGGGGATGCCGGGAGCAGGAGAGACCTCAACTTTCCTGGAGGAGTACTCCTGAGAGACAAAGAGAGCAAAGGAGACACAGAGAGAGAGAGAGAGATGGGCAAAGGACGGCAGGTTTCCATCCCTAAAGGACATTAGTGAACCAGATGGGTTTTTACGACAATCCGGTACTTTCATGGCCACCATTACAGATACTAGTTTTTTTAAATTCCAGATTTTTATTTAATTAATTGAATTTAAATTCCCCAGCTGCCGTGGTAGGATTTAAACTGATGTCTCTGGAATATTAGTCCAGGCCTCTGGATTACTAGTCCAGTAACATAACCACTATGCTACCGTACCTGGCTGGCAGCACAGGAGCGGTCGTGGGTAGGGGTTCTCGGGAGGGTCTTACGGGAGGGAAGGGGGTGGTGGGGGACGCCGGGAGCAGGAGCGACCTCAACTTTCCTGGAGGAGTACTCCTGAGAGACAAAGAGAGCAAAGGAGTCAGAGAGAGAGAGATGGGCAAAGAATCAAACAGAGTGAGAGACATAGTGTGAAAGGTAAAAAGAGAGCAGAGAGAAAGAGAGAAAGCTGAAACCAAGATAGACTGCTAGAGAACGATAAAACAGACACAACTAGGGAGAGACAGATGGTAAGGGGGAGATTGAGGAGAGATAGACAGGCAGTTGGAGAGAGCGAGAGGGGGCGGGGAGACAGACAGGGGAGAATTAAGACTGCGAGAGAGCATATGTACGTGTAGATGTATTTGTGCCTCGTATGGAGCCTTTGGATGTGATCCAGTCTGTTCATCTACTTCAAACGTAAAAGTGAGTTAAACCTTTAAGCCAATTTGCAAGATCCATTTCAATACTTAATTAGTTTTATAACCTTATGTGTTATCCATCTGTTATGAGAATCCATTCATTCTAATGAAGGACCAACAATGTCATTGGTATGTAGGAATCCATCCATCTACAATCACAGGCAGCCTCCCATCGCTGGAACTAACAGTCTGCTGTTATAGATACCAACATAACCCAGTTAAGAAGATTGTTTAATCACATTGCTTAAAATATCTTTTAATGAAATCTGCATTTTGCAGTTTAGTTTCAGCTCTCTTCCGATTAACAACCTGAATTTAAATAGTGCCTTAAACGTAGTAAAATGTCCCAAAGTGCTTCACAGGAGCGATTATCAAACAAAATTTGACACCGAGTCACATAAGGAGATATTGGGACAGGTGACCAAAAGCTTGGTTAAAGAGGTAGGTTTTAAGGAGCGTCTTAAAGGAGGAGAGAGAGGCGGAGAGGTTTAGGGAGGGAATTCCAGAGCTCAGGGCCCAGGCAGCTGAAGGCACGGCCGCCAATGGTGGGGTGATTAAAATGGGGGGATGTGCAAGAGGCCAGGATTGGAGGAGTGCAGAGATCTCGGAGCATTGTAGGGCTGGAGGAGGTTACAGAGCTAGGGATCAATGACAAAGCCTCTAACTCCTGCATTATTGTTCCGCCTATGTTATCTGTGACATAATTGCTTTGGAGGTGGTTCAGAGAAGGTTCACTCAACTGATTCCTCGGATGAGGAGGTTATCTTATGAGGAAAGGTTGGACAAGTTGGGCCTGTATAAACTGGAGTTTAGAAGAATGAGAGGTGATCTTATTGAAACATGTAAGATCCTGAGTGGACTAGAAGGGGTAGATGCTGAGAGGATTTCCCCTTGTGGGAGAGACTAGAACTAGGGGCTACAGTTTAAAAATAAGGGGTCTCCCATTTAAGACGGAGATGAGGAGAAATTTTTTCTCTCAAAGGGTCTTGAGTCTGTGGAACTCCCTTCCCCAGAGAGCGGGGGAGGCAGGGTCATTGAATATTTTTAAGGCGGAGTTAGATCAATTCCTGATTAACAAGGGAGTCAAAGGTTATCGTAGGTAGATGGGAAAGTAGGGTTCAGGTCACAATCAGATCAGCCATGATCTTACCAAATGGCAGAGCAGGCTCGAGGGGCCGAATGGCCTACTCCTGCTCTTAATTCGTATGTTCGTATCTACTGGTGATGCAGTGTCTGCCAGCTAATCGACAGTGTTGCTCATGCACAGACTCTCCTCATATAGTTTTTCTTCTTTTTACTGTTGATTCTCCTCCTCCTCCTTCTCCTTCTGTGCTTCAGCTCTACAGGTGCTACAGTCCCCGAGTACCTCATCCGAGTGGGTACACTCTAAAGTGTAAGTCCTGGCAGTGAGTGTCGGCAGGCTATTTTCCGACAGCACCTCCCAAACCCGCCACCTCCACTACCTAGAAGGACAAGGGCAGCAGAATCATGGGGACACCACCGCCTACACGTTCCCCTCCAAGTCACACACCATCCCGACTTGGAAATATATCGGCCGTTCCTTCATCTTCGCTGGGTCAAAATCCTGGAACTCCCTTCCCAACAGCACTGTGGGAGAACCTTCACCACACGGACTGCAGTGCTTTAAGGCGGCTCACCACCACCTCCTCAAGGGGCAACTAGTGATGGGCAATAAATGACAGCCTTGCCAGCGGCACCCACATCCCCAGAATGAATATTAAAAAATATCTGACGGTAGAGTGGGCATCACAGCTGATTCTGCTCCTGTCCTTGTCCCAATGTCCACTCTTGGGCCATTTTCACCAAGGGTGACCGGACAATGACCAGGGACATGACTGATTATACCCTCCCAGGCCTAGGACCACTGAGGCCAATTACAACGTCCCAGCACCGACAGAGGATCTGAGGTGCTAGATTAAGCGGTCCTGACACTGGGGCAGTGGGAGTGCTATTATTTGGGTGCTACCTCCTGCTGTACCACGAGGTCGCTGGTTTACATAGTATCGCAGCGCTCCTGGGGCACAACGCATGATACAAAGGGGAGTATTAATTGGTGCCAGCAGCTGTTAAAGGTCTGCTGGTTGCCTTAAAGCTGTACTGTTTTCCAATCACTAAAACAGATTATCTCATTGCGGGTCGTGGGATCTTGCTGTGTGCAAATTGACTGCTGCTTTTCCCTACATTACAACAGTGCCTACACTTCAAACATACTTCATTGGCTGTAAAGCGCTTTGGGACGTCCTGAGGCCGCGAAAGGTGCTATATAAATGCAAGTTCATTCTTTGTTTTTTTTCTCCTTTTAATGTGTCAGCCGTGGCTCACTCTCTCACCTCTGAGTCAGAAGGTCGTGGGTTCAAGTCCCACTCCAGGGACTTTAGCACAAAATCTAGGCTGACGACTCCCAGTGCAGTACCGAGGGAGCGCTGCACTGTCGGAGGTGCCGTCTTTCAAGTGAGACATTAAACCGAGGCCCTATCTGCCCTCTCAGTTGGACGTAAAAGATCCCACAGCACTATTTCGAAGAAGAGCAGTGGGAGTTCTCGCCAGTTTCTTAAGACAATATTTATCCCTCAACCAACACCACTAAAAAACAGATGATTTGGTCATTTATCACATTGCGGTTTGTGGGATCTTGCTGTGCGCAAATTGGCTGCCGCGTTTCCCTACATTACAACAGTGGCTACACTTCAAAAAAAGTACTTAATTGGCTGTAAAGTGCTTTGGGATGTCCTGAGGTCGTGAAAGGTGCTATATAAATGCAAGGCCATTCTTTTAATGTCCAGGGTCTTTACCTGCTGGTCAATGGAAACGGCATCCAGCCCGTGGTACATGATATTGACCCAGCCGTCCTTCGAGGCGAGCACGAAGAGTGACATCAGGGCCTGCGGTGAGAAGACCAAGATACCGTTTGCAAAAATGGAAGGTTGATGGTTGCCATGGTGACAACTTCCATCTTAACATCATAAGAACACAGGAATGCTTGGAACAGGAATATTATAGAATCTGAGTATCATGGAATGGTTACAGCACAGAAGGAGGCCATTCGGCCCTTCGAGCCCATGCTGGCTCTTTGTAAGAGCAATCCAGTTAGTCCCACGCCCCAGTCCTTTCCCCGTAGCCCTGCAAATTTTTTCCCTTCAAATATTTACCCAATTCCTTTTTGAAAGAATCTGCTTCTACCGCCCTTTCAGGCAGCGCGTTCCAGATCATAACAACTCGCTGCGTAAAGAAAATTTCTCCTCATCTCCCCTCTGGTTCTTTTGCCAATCACCATAAATCTGTGTCCTCTGGTTCTCGACCCTCCTGCCACTGGAAACAGTTTCTCCTTATTTACTCTATCAAAACCCCTCATAATTTTGAACACCTCTATTAAATCTCCCCTTAACTTTCTCTGCTCTAAGGGGAATTTTCTCTTGCCTCTCCACTTATTATAGGAGTTTACCCTCCAAAGACCGTGCCAGTTGACATATTGTCACCGAGTCCAAACATTTGTTCCTTTGAGAAACATTCTCCCGCAATGAAACATGTCATTTCCCCTTTTTCTTTAGCTCCCCTCCTACCTTGTGCCTTGTAGAGTTCTTTGGCCAAGAGAGCAGGTGGGTGACCAGCTCCCTAGTCCTTTGTCCAGGTCGCTGTTGAGTCAGCTGCTACAAGAAACCTAAGTGGCACGAAGGACTGGCCCATCACTTTATCCCTCTCCACCACCTAGAACTCACCACACAGCGGATTTGAACCTGCCGTTTTCCATTCACTGTATTTACTGATAAACCGCCCATCACAGGCTGTGATCAGGACAGACCAGCTGTTACGGGAGTCACCGTGTGCGAAATCCATACCTGGCCGAGGTTGTCAAAGTTGTACTTGTGATGGATCCACTTGTAGTTGGCCAGCAAGCAGTCTGACCTGTTGGTGACATTGCGAATATCGTGACCCTGGCAGTAGTAGAACTTGCCCTTGAAGAGCTGAAAGAGTCAAACAGCAGCATTAATTGGGGGCTGTTCTCGTTTTCGTATATTCACTCTCTTCCCTTAGAGAACAGCGTGAAGTAGTGGGAGGATTCGCAGGCTGATTAACAGTCTGAAAGGCTGCGACAACACGCCCTCCTTGGCTGTAACCATCTTTATACCAGCCGATGGGAGGGGGGGGGGTTTATGGGCTCCGACAACCCATAGGATGAGGTGGGGGGGGCCACCCACACCCACTGGACATGAGAAACCCACTGGATGTCAACCCAGAATTCAGAAACAGAGCTCCAGTCTCCACCCGCCGGGACCATCTAGAGCTCCGGTCTCCACTCCCCGGGACCATCTAGAGCTCCAGTCTCCACCCGCCAGGACCGTCTGGAGCTCCGGTCTCCACTCCCCGGGACTGTCTGGAGCTCCAGTCTCCACCCGCCAGGACCATCTAGAGCTCCGGTCTCCACTCCCCGGGACCGTCTGGAGCTCCAGTCTCCACTCCCCGGGTCCGTCTGGAGCTCCAGTCTCCACTTGCCGGGACTGTCTGGAGCTCCGGTCTCCACTTGCCGGGACCGTCTGGAGCTCCAGTCTCCACCCGCCGGGACCATCTAGAGCTCCGGTCTCCACTCCCCGGGACTGTCTGGAGCTCCAGTCTCCACCCGCCGGGACTGTCTGGAGCTCCAGTCTCCACCCGCCGGGACCATCTAGAGCTCCGGTCTCCACTCCCCGGGACCATCTAGAGCTCCAGTCTCCACTCCCCGGGTCCGTCTGGAGCTCCAGTCTCCACTTGCCAGGACTGTCTGGAGCTCCAGTCTCCACTTGCCGGGACTGTCTGGAGCTCCAGTCTCCACTTGCCGGGACTGTCTGGAGCTCCGGTCTCCACTTGCTGGGATTGTCTGGATCTCTGGTCTCCAGTCCCCGGGACTGTCTGGAGCTCCGGTCTCCACTCCCCGGGTCCGTCTGGAGCTCCGGTCTCCACTGCCCGGGTCCGTCTGGATCTCTGGTCTCCACTCCCGGGACCGTCTGGAGCTCCGGTCTCCATTAGCCGGGACCGTCTGGAGCTCCGGTCTCCACTCGCCGGGACCGTCTGGAGCTCCGGTCTCCACTAGCCAGGACCGTCTGGAGCTCCGGTCTCCACTAGCCAGGACCGTCTGGAGTGGGGTTTGTACCCTGAACCTTCTGACTCAGAGGCGGGAACGCTCCCACTGAGCCAAAGGCTGTCTCCATTAAAGGGGTGAAATTGCTCAAAGCCTCCTGAGAGTTGGTTAAATGTTCTTTTTAAACACAATGGCAATCAAACACGACTTAACTCAGGGAATCTGGGAGATGGCACGAGAGCCTATCCAAACACATTAGCAATAGCCCTGTCGTTATTCTCTTGCTGTGAGGCCTGTAGGCAAACATCATATCATCCTTTCTGCTAAAAATGAAGGCGAAAGCAACTCAGGGAGAAACTCTCCAGTTGCTCCTTCACAAGTTCTTAACCATCAAAGTGAAAGGTTAACACAGGGTCAGTGAGTTAAAGTGTGTTTACTCCCAAGAGCAAGTTTAGGAGGATGGGTAAAAATTAGTTATCACTCTGTGAAGCGCTTTGGGACGTCCTGAGGACGTGAAAGGCGCTATAGAAATGCAAGTCTGTTCTTTCTTTCTTTGCTTTAAATCTGGTGCCTGGCCCGGCCGCTTTTGGTCGTGCTGTCCCTGTGTTGTGACGGGGAAGGAGGTCACTTTGTCCAGAGGAAAGGTTGAATTTTCAATTTAAGTTTTTCTACACTTTGGCTAATTCCTGCCACTGGGCCAATTCCTGCGGCCTGCTGAAAATGAAAACAGTTTGCAGCGAGCCCAGCTACACCTCCTGGTGTTTATGTGCTTTCCCTTCCAGTATGAAGTGTCAAGTCTAATCACACAGGATCCACACTGGAGCACAGTTTGTTTAGTTCAGAGCGAGCTTCTCCCAACCGCTAGTTCAATATAAAAGCACTGCTGACAGACAGGGCAAGTGTCGAGCTGAATTGAAAACACAATTGAATTTGGTTGTTTTTTTTTATCTATTCACAAACCTCGATGACAACTCTCTCTCGTTAGGGGTCGCCAACCCTCCAGGATTGTCCTGGAGTTTCCGGGAATTAAAGGGGGCTCATCGTTAGTGTTAGAGAGAGAGACTCCTGACAACCTGAACCTATTCAATTAAACAGAAATGTAATCAATGGTCTGATATGATTTTCCGACTGATATCAATTGGTTGTGCAGAAAAGACTGAAGCGATAACAAACTTCCTTCCTGTCAGCTTAAACCTCAGTGCAATCCATTACTGTCTGCAGATAGCTGCTCTGGGGTGTTGGTAATTAAAACAATTACTTACTAAATCATGAAGATCTTGAAAAGGGCGTCATGAATATGATAAAGGAGAGCAGAATTACATCTTCTGAGGCATTATTAATAAACAGAAACATCTTGAATTTAAACTGGATAATTGGATTTGGTTAAAATAAAACCGTGGATTTTTCTCAACTTCTGATCACTCAAGTCGGGTTTTGATTCCAGTAAGTTAGTACCTCACCCAATTAATCATTGTTCACAAGTATGGATCAGGATCAGTATGGGCAGCGAATGATGATGAGCTATTCACCCCAGCGCTCAACTCTGTCGTTACCTGACAATCACATGACGAACTTGATCACTTTTTACAACGACCTTCATTTGTGGGGAGGCAATCTGGTTTTGTTGTCTCAGATAAGCTGAATACCATCTTGTCCCTTCCTCTTCCTTGCCTTTTATAGTGTCAAACCCTCCCTCCTTAGTGACCATTTCCATCTCCTGCTGGAGACTGACCATCTTGCCCATGTTTATATTGACCTTTTCTCCCTTTGGATGGGAATGGTATTGGATACAATGCGCTTGCTTGTCCCCTCTAGAGGGTGGCCATTTTGCCCGTTAACATGGTCAACCTTTCCCATTTTCTCTTCTTGTGGTAACCTTTCCCACTCCTTTAAACAATAGAAGTGAACAATTTCTGGCCAGATGTGAGCGCCAGTTGTGCCACCAAGCAACCAGGAGGTCCACCTCTTCATTGAAGGACATATCCTCCCTCAGTCTTTCACTTGCTGATCTATTGTTCTAGGTCAGGATCATTCATTTTGTCTAGTTGTAGAACAAGTGAGATGTGGGTGTTGTACACTCTGGGTGTACAAGCACAGTTTTGTACTTCAAATGAGCAGTTTACAGTAGTATAAACTTTCGCTGTAAATATTTGAAAGCCTCCCTGAGCAAACTTTGTGGGACCTTGCTTTTTAAAAAAAAAAAATTGATTCTGGGGATGTGGGCGCTGCTGGCGAGGCCGGCATTTATTGCCCATCCCTAGTTGCCCCTTGAGAAGGTGGTGGTGAGCCGCCTCCTTGAACCGCTGCAGTCCGTGTGGTGAAGCTGGTCCTACTGTTTGACTGTGTGTAAATTGGCTGCTGTGATTCCTGCATTACAACAGTGACTGAGCTTCAAAAGTGCTTCATTGGCTGCGAAGCGCTTTGGACCCCCTGAGGACATGGTAGGAGATCATTATTCGAACTATAGATTCTAGTGATGGCTGGAGCCTGCATGTGGATGCTTTTAACACTGAACAAGTCAGTCCATTAGTAAACCTCCAGAGTGACTTCCCTCTGTAGCTCTCCATGTTGCTATTTATATTGTTGTTAATGCTCATCTAAAATTACTTACACTAAACTTTTCTTAAATTCAGAAAACTGATGGAACCTTTACTGAAACTATAATACCCGGTGCGTTAATATTCCACTCATGTATAATTGATATTATAGGTAGATTGGTGTTACTTCATTCAAATGCAAATTAAATAGATTTCTTTCAGAAAAGAACATTTTGGGATACAGTGTATGAGTGATTTGAGACCTGACATGTGATGAGTGTAACATACTCGGGAGGAACAGGTGACTTTGGACCTCTGGTTCCCAAAGCTCTCCACCACTGGGGGTTTTCCTCACCTCATGTCTGGGTCTGTTGGAGACTGATTGATAGAGATTGATTGTTATAATTATCCATTATCATCGTATCATGTGACTACCAGGATGGTAGAAGGTGAACGAGATGGACCTTGGCCTATTTTCATCTAGTAGTTGTTATATTCTCTTAGTTTTTGGTCCATTGAATTAGTGATGTTGAGGGTTCAATGGCAGCTCTTACATTCTACCCTCAATGCTTCATCACCATCATTCTGTCCCACACGATAATAACAATGACGTGCATTTATATCGCACATTTAACATAGTAAAACGTCCCAAGGTGCTTCACAGGAGCGATTATCAAACAAAATTTGACACCAAGCCACATAAAGAGATATTAGGACAGGTGACCAAAAGGCAGGTTTCAAGGAGCGTCTTAAAGGAGGGGAGAGAGGTTCAGGAAGGGCATTCCAGAGATTCTATTTACATAAATAGAAGGGAACAAAATAAATTTGGTAATAACATACGAGTTAGATTCACGATCGATGATGAAAATCGAAAATGTCCTGTTCTGGCTGTGTACGTACATCTTGAAAACGCAACCAGAACCAACTGATATTATGTACAGAGTCTTTAAAATAAAGGGGGGGGAGACGATCCTACAGGATGCCAATCAGGTAGGAGATGGCAGAGTGTCTGCTCCTGGTGCAGTCAATGGGAAGCCCAATCAATCTTTGTGGTCATTAACATTGAATCAGTGAGATGTCAATGCTAATCGCGCAACCTGAAGGCAGCTGGCCAATTGGGAGGGCGAGAAATCGATGCTGCGGCATCTTAAAGGGTAGAAGCATCAGGAGTGAAAGGGAGCAGCAGCTAAAGGTGGGAGGGAAAACCTTTGCAGTGCCTGACAGGGCGGACGACCAGTGGTCAGTCAATGGGTCAACCCTCTGTGCAATTTTTAGGCGCAGACCCTACGGGAGTGAGATGAAAATCGCCTCCACAATGTCCGGCAGCACTGAACGATCTGAAGCACCAGTGAAGACATTCTTTGATCTTGGGTCCGGTTACGGACATTTGTTTGATGTGCCAAGCGATAAATCCAGCTGCCAGCAGCTGTGCTCAACCTCAAAGTGGTTGCTATGTCAATGAATGCAGGCGTGGAGGTGTTATATTCGGATTGGATGATGATATCCCTACATTACACAGTGATTACACTTCAAAAGTACTCCATTGGCTGTAAAGCACTTTGGGACGTCCTGAGGTCATGAAAGGCGCTATAGAAATGCAAATTCTTCTTTCTTTCTCTAGCTAGATTAAATCTGTGTCAATAGGGAAATGAGTTTTCTTGTATGGAGGCACTGTTAGTCATTTTTTTGATGTACTCATCGAGGGTCTCTGATCATATAACGCCAGCAAGTCTCTCTCTGATCATACAACTTCACTGTTAATCGTGTTAATCTGTTGTTATTGTAAATATGGAGATCAAAGTCAAATATGGGCTGAAAAATGATGTGATGGGATACTAACCTATCAATCAACACCACCAGCAACAAATGAACTATTTATTTACCTCATCTGCTGTTTGTGGGACCTCGCTGTGCATAAATTGGTTGCTGTGTTTGTCTATAAAACAGCGACTGCACTTTAAAAACAAAACAATTCTTTGGCGGCCAATTGCTTTGAGAAGTCCTGAGGATGTGATAAGGCACTGAATAAATGCAAGTTCTTTCTTTACCATACGATCGTTTGATGCATGATGGGCGTAACATGGCACCCATGTGAAATTCCTCTCTGCACTACTTTAACAAAGTTTTTAGTCTTCAACCTGTTTAAACAATGAGAATCACTGTGAAAGTGAAATTAGTATTTTGAAAACCGCTGTCCCATCTGGATTTGTAATATCTCCTTTTTCTCTTTCTTTATTTCCCGCACTGCTTCTAGGCTTTTCCCATCATTCTTAAAGTCGGAGGAGTTGGGAGTTCCATGGGATTGCGGCAACTGAGCCTCTGCCCATTTTCCGTTGGGGGGTTCTACTCGACTCTTCCCTAATGATTGGGTGAATGGGATCGGGAACATGTCATGCGGGAAATTGGAGAAAGGGCAACACATGGCCCAGGACTGCACCGTGAAGCTCCATCCTTCACACAAAGGGTAGTGGACATCCAGAACTCTCTCCCCCTGTGGAGGCTGGGGCTCCATTGAATCTTTCAAGACTGAGATCGATAGATTTTTTTGGGGTAAGGGTATCAAGGGAGAAAAGGCAGGTAAATGGAGTTGAGGTACAGATCAGCAATGATCGACTTGAATGGCGGAACAGGATCGAGGGGCTGAATGGCCTCCTCCTGTTCCTATCTCCAGGATGTTTAATTTCTAAACCCTTGAGTTTGATAAGGACACTATGAGATGTCAGCATAGTTAAAATAAATCCTCCGTGGTCAGGGATTTACTTATAATGCAGCGCATTCACTTTTTAAAAAACTATGTATTGCATACTTCTGCTGGGGTAGGTTTGCAAGTCTGGGAGGGAAATAAGAGATGGGTAAGGTTGTAGGAGGTTGCATTAGCTTCACAAGGAGAGCAGCGAGCAAGCTGTTATTGTTGACGGCCTGAAGGGAGGTTATCAGGCCACACTACATGGTGGGATTAACGTGGCACGCACACCAAAAGAGACTAGCGAGGCAAATCGCACTGGTCTCATTAACGGGAACAAAGGAGAGATAGACTCATCCTGTTGAATACAATTTATAAGGAGAATATTCTGTGCTCATTACACTTTCACTGGAGATTTGCATCTGGAATTTTAAATGTGGCAGCGAATATATGTCAGAATTTTATCAGAATGAATTAAGACTGAATGTCCCCTTAAGGCAGCTCCACCTAAGTTAGCAATTCCCAAATATACTCCTCCCCTTCACCTCCTCCCTTCCCACCGTCCAGGGTCCCAAACACTCCTTCCAGGTGAAACAGCGATTTACTTGGACTTCTTCCAACTTAATGTACTGTATTCGTTGCTCACGATGCGGTCTCCTTTACATCGGAGAGAACAAACGCAGATTGGACGACCGCCTCGGTCAACACCTCCGCTCAGTCCGCAAGCGTGACCCTTGACCTGCCGGTCACTTGCCATTTTAATTCCCCGTCCTATTCCCACTCTGAACTCTCTGTCCTCGGCCTCTTACGCTGTTCCAATGAAGCTCAGCGGAAGCTCGAGGAACAGCACCTCATCTTTCCATTAGGCACTTTACAACCTTCCAGACTTAACACTGATTTCAATAACTTCAGATCAGAACCACTGCTCCCATTTTTTCAGACAGCAAGTGCTGGTAATGTTTCCTCTCCCCACATATGCTGCCTGACCTGCTGAGTGTTTTCCAGCATTGGCTGTTTTTGTATACAATAAGAGGTTCTAGAAACATAGAAATTCCAACACAGGAGGAGGACATTCGGCCCATTATACTAGCTCCATGTCGAAGCTCACGCCCATTTCCCTGCTCTGTCGTCGTACTCATTAATATTTTTCAGCTTCGAGAGTTTATCTAATTCCCTTTTAATTGTGATGTGGAGATGCCAGGTGATGGACTGTTAATTATTTGTGACTAACTCTGCTTCTTTAACCTCGTTTGCTGCTGGCTGCCGCCTTCTAATTACACTTTGTGTGAAAAGAGTCTTTAACACCTCCCTTTCTGTTCTAGTTTCATCCGGAGTTTCTGCGCCTTGTTTCAGCACCTTTAACATAGTAAAATATCCCAAGATGCTGCACTGGAGCGATTATCAAACACAATTTGACATCACTTTTAGATATTAGGATGGGTGATTAAAAGCTTGGTCAAAGAGGTAGGTTTTAAGAAGCATCTTAAAGAGGGAGAGAGGCGGAGAGGTTTAGGGAGGGAATTCCAGAGCTTAGGGCCCAGGCAGCTGAAGGCACGGCCGCCAATGGTGGAGCGACGAAAATCGGGGATGCGCAAGAGGCCAGAATTGGAGGAGTGCAAAGATCTCGGAGGATTGTAGGGCTGGAGGAGGTCACAGAGATAGCGAGGGGGCGAGGGCCATGGAGGGATTTGAAAACAAGGATGAGAATTTTAAAATCGAGGCGTTGCCAGACTGGGAGCCAATGTAGGTCAGCGAGCACAGGGGGTGATGGATGAACGGGACTTGGTGTGAGTTAGGATACGGGCAAACATACTGAACATTAAACATGTAAAAGAACATTACTCAGTACAAACAGTAAATTTACAGTCGTTCAAAACGTTACTAATCGCCTGAACGTGTCAAACACGACAAAGGCACTTCTCCTGCGCTCGGCCTTAACGCGCCCTTGAAATATGGTTCCTTTACTCCTTACTTGGCTGTGTGTTACCACTGAGTATTCTGACCAGCTGTGTCTCTCTTCTGGCTTCAGATTGGCTACATCTGGTCAAATATAAGCCCATATTTGGCAGTTCCTGGCTACAGAGCCGTCTGTCAAAGAGATGACAGGAATCATGGCCACACCTCTCTCGCAGACCGGACGCACCTCTCCCCCTCAGGTATACCTGTCAATCAAATCTATAACTTTATAAAAGAGTAAGGAATCTTACAACACCAGGTTATAGTCCAACTGTTCTATTTGAAAATCACAAGCTTTCAGAGGCTTTCTCCTTCGTCAGGTGAGCGAGTGTGGGATTCCATGGAAGGTTACCGCATTTATAGTCAGAGAACAATACCTGGTGATTACAGATAATCTTTCCAACTGCCCATTGTCAAGGCAATCAAAGTGTTCAGACAGAGTGATGTTACCTACAGGACCACCGAATACACAAACGGCCATAACAAAAGACAGAGAGAGAGAGAGAGAAACATCCGAAAGGAAGAGAAAGACAGAGAATGACCCGTTGTGTTAAAAACAGATAACTTTTTTTCGCTGGTGGGGTTACGTGTAGCGTGACATGAACCCAAGATCCCGGTTGAGGCCGTCCTCATGGGTGCGGAACTTGGCTATCAATTTCTGTTCAACGATTTTGCGTTGTCGTGTGTCTCGAAGGCCGCCTTGGAGAACGCTTACCCGAAGATCGGTGGCTGAATGTCCTTGACTGCTGAAGTGTTCCCCGACTGGGAGGGAACCCTCCTGTCTGGCGATTGTTGCGCGGTGTCCGTTCATTCGTTGTCGCAGTGTCTGCATGGTCTCGCCAATGTACCATGCTCCGGGGCATCCTTTCCTGCAACGTATGAGGTAGACAACGTTGGCCGAGTCACAGGAGTATGAACCATATACCTGGTGGGTGGTGTCCTCTCGTGTGATGGTGGTATCTGTGTCGATGATCTGGCATGTCTTGCAGAGGTTGCCGTGGCAGGGTTGTGTGGTGTCGTGGATGCTGTTCTCCTGAAAGCTGGGTAATTTGCTGCGAACGATGGTCTGTTTGAGGTTGGGTGGCTGTTTGAAGGCGAGTAGTGGAGGTGTGGGGAAGGCCATAGCGAGGTGTTCGTCATCATCGATGACATGTTGAAGGCTGCGGAGAACATGGCGTAGTTTCTCCGCTCCGGGGAAGTACTGGACGACGAAGGGTACTCTGTTGGTTGCGTCCCGTGTTAGTCTTCTGAGGAGGTCTATGCGATTTTTCGTTGTGGCCCGTCGGAACTGTCGATCGACGATCCAAGAAGATCGCGCATATAGACACAGACATCAAGTTTTTACAGAGCTGCAAGAAAGCAGACAAGATCCCGAAAGGACTACAGATCACGAACCCACTCAAGTCGACATACAACTCAGATTACGCTGAGAGACTCTGCCGTCGTACCTCTCGCACACTCCGCAACCATCTCGTACACCAACTCTACAGCAGACGCCGCAAGCTCTGTAAAAACTTGATGTCTGTGTCTATATGCGCGATCTTCTTGGATCGTCGATCGACAGTTCCGACGGGCCACAGCGAAAAATCGCATAGACCTCCTCAGAAGACTGACAGAGTACCCTTCGTCGTCCAGTACTTCCCCAGAGCGGAGAAACTACGCCATGTTCTCCGCAGCCTTCAACATGTCATCGATGACGACGAACACCTCGCTAAGGCCATCCCCACACCTCCACTACTCGCCTTCAAACAGCCACCCAACCTCAAACAGACCATCGTTCGCAGCAAATTACCCAGCTTTCAGGAGAACAGCGTCCACCACACCACACAACCCTGCCACAGCAACCTCTGCAAGACTTGCCAGATCATCGACACAGACACCACCATCGCACGAGAGGACACCACCCACCAGGTACATGGTTCATACTCCTGTGACTCGGCCAACGTTGTCTACCTCATACGTTGCAGGAAAGGATGCCCCGGAGCATGGTACATTGGCGAGACCATGCAGACACTGCGACAACGGATGAACGGACACCGCGCAACAATCGCCAGACAGGAGGGTTCCCTCCCAGTCGGGGAACACTTCAGCAGTCAAGGACATTCAGCCACCGATCTTCGGGTAAGCGTTCTCCAAGGCGGCCTTCGAGACACACGACAACGCAAAATCGTCGAACAGAAATTGATAGCCAAGTTCCGCACCCATGAGGACGGCCTCAACCGGGATCTTGGGTTCATGTCACGCCACACGTAACCCCACCAGCGAAAAAAAGTTATCTGTTATTAACACAACGGGTCATTCTCTGTCTTTCTCTTCCTTTCGGATGTTTCTCTCTCTCTCTCTCTCTGTCTTTTGTCATGGCCGTTTGTGTATTCGGTGGTCCTGCAGGTAACACCACTCTGTCTGAACACTTTGATTGCCTTGACAATGGGCAGTTGGAAAGATTATCTGTAATCACCAGGTATTGTTCTCTGACTATAAATGCGGCAACCTTCCATGGAATCCCACACTCGCTCACCTGACGAAGGAGAAAGCCTCCGAAAGCTTGTGAGTTGGACTATAACCTGGCGTTGTAAGATTCCTTACATTTGTCAACCCCAGTCCATCACCGGCATCTCCACATCATTTATAAAAGAGCCCCAGGATGTCAATCACATGGGGCGATTGAATCGATGCCTTCGTACTAATCCCATTGATCCGTGCTGGTACACTTTGATCAGTCTGTAATTGTAGGATATGAACATTTGTCTGGATATCTATCAGGAATGCTGATTCGGAAGAACAGGGCTAAGGATTGGCATTTAACAGTCATCTGCATATTTAACAGCCCTGTGTGCCACAGGAATGAGCTACAGATGAATACTAATGCACTGGCCACGTCAGACTGTAATGTATATTCTCCTCAGCTTGACGAAACTGCCGGTAATACTTCATTTTACTCCCGAGTGGCCCCAAGGAAAAGGAACAAAGCAATACGCCTGCGAGAAAAATGCCTCATTTTTTTTTGTCACTGGCGCCTGATCAAATCCTTTCTGAAAGTCCAAATATACCACACATCCACTGCAATCCCTTTGTCTACAGTTTTGGTAATATCCTCCGAGAATTCAACTAAATTCATCAAGCATGAACTGCCCTTTACAAATCCATGCTGACTGCCCCTGATTAGCCCATACCGTTCTAAGTGTTGACTTATATTATCTCTTATCACGCTCTCTAGCAGTTTTTCTACCGTCAACAGGAGACTAGCTGATTTATAGTTACCAGACTTATCGTCTCCTCCCTTTTCAACAGGAGTGTAACCTTCAACAGCCTCCAGTCCTTTCGTACGATACTGTTCCCAAACAATTTTTGGAAAATTGAGGGTAGTCTCATCACTAACCTCCTGCAATATTCTGGAGTGGGCAGCACCCTCGCCTCCGAGTCAGAAGGTCATGGGTTCAAGCCCCACTCCAGAGACCTGAGCGCATAATCCTGGCCGACACTCCCAGTGCCAGTGCTGAGGGAGTGCTGCACTGTCGGAGGTGCCGTCTTTCGGATGAGATGTTAAACCGAGGCCCCGTCTGCCCTCACAGGTGGAAGTAAAAGATCCCATGGTATTATTTCGAAGAAGAGCAGGGGGAGTTCTCCCCGGTGTTCTGGCCAATATTCCTCCCTCAACCAACATCACTAAAACAGATTATCTGGTCATTATCACATTGCTGTTTGTGGGATCTTGCTGTGCGCAAATTGGCTGTTGCATTTCTTACATCACAACAGTGACTACACTTCAAAAAGTACTTCATTGGCTGTGAGGCTGTGAAGCACTTTGGGACGTCCTGAGGTTGTGAAAGGTGATATAGAAATGCAAATTCTTTCTTTTCTTTTTCTTAAAAGGTTTGGATTCTTGATTATGACAATGGCAGGGATTCTTAGTCCTTACATGGTAAAGGAAAGGCAACTTTGAAGCTGTTCCTTTGTCAAAGTACGATCAGGGTATATCAAAGAGCATTGGGGCTGTGTGTCAGCACTGCTTAGTGATGCCAAATATTACAGATGGATATCAAAATATGATAGACACACACATTACAGGGTGGTTAATGGTCTCTGTAGGCCTTTATCTTCCATTGCAATGTAGGGTCTTTAATCCAAATCCACATGGCATTAGGGACATATTAACTTCATTACATGGGATACGAAGCAATGTTGGATTTGTAAATATACTTGCCGGCCACCGACTCCGTCCCTGTTCCACGGTACCTGTGACAGTGCTCCCTCAGTACTGCATTGGGAGTGTCAGACTGAGGCTAAACCAAACCGTTTGCAACCTTGGCATCCTATTTCACCTTCTGACCCCATTTCCTCTCCATCACCAAAACCGCGTACTTCCACCTCCGTCATATCGCCCGTCTCCATCCCGCCTCAGCTTATCTGCTGCTGAAACCCTCACCCCTGCCTTGTTATCTCTAATGTAAGGAATCTTACAACACCAGGTTATAGTCCAACAATTGTTACCTCTAGACTCAGCTATTCCAATGCTCTCCTGGCCGGCCTCCCAACTTCCACCCTCCATAAACTTGGACTCATCCAAAACTCTGAGCTGAGCGAGATCGGAGGGGGATAAAGGAGGGCCCGAGAGGGGGATAAAGGAGGGCCCGAGAGGGGGATAAAGGAGGGCCCGAGGGCGGGAGAGCCGAGCTGAGCGAGATCGGAGGGGGATAAAGGAGGGCCCGAGAGCGGGAGAGCCGAGCCGAGCGAGATCGGAGGCGGATAAAGGAGGGCCCGAGAGCAGGAGAGCCGAGCTAAGGGAGATCGGAGGGGGATAAACTGGGACCAGCGGCGGAGTTCCAGAGGTGACGTCACCAGTGAAAAAGGGACGCGGCACAGGGGAGGCAGCTGATTGGTGAGTAGGTTCAGTGAATCAAGGTCCCTGTGAGGAGGGCGAGCGAGTTGACGAGGAGGAGGATCGAGGAGGAGGAGGAGGAGGAGGAGGATCGAGGAGGAGGAGGAGGAGGAGGAGGATCGAGGAGGAGGAGGAGGAGGAGGATCGAGGAGGAGGAGGAGGAGGAGGATCGAGCTCCTGCAGCTGCTGGAGGCACAAAGTCACAGCCAACAGGTAAGTGATTGGCTGGTGACTGGTAAGTAGTTTTTCTTTCCTTTTTTTTTCTCTTGACATTGTAGTTGTTGTTAAGCTAACTTAAGGGTTAAGTCATGGCAGGAGATCCCAGACCCGTGTCATGTTCCTCTTGTGGGATGTGGGAATTCAGGGATCCTTCCTGTGTCCCTGGTTCCCTCACCTGCGGGAAGTGTGTCCAACTGCAGCTACTGTTTGACCGCTTGACGGCTCTGGAGCTGCGGATGGACTCACTTTGGGGCATCCGCGATGCTGAGGAAGTCGTGGATAGCACGTTCAGTGAGTTGGTCACACCACAGATAAAAATTACTGAGGGAGATAGTGAATGGGTGACCAACAGACAGAGGAAGAGTAGGAAGGCAGTGCAGGGGTCACCTGCGGTCGTCTCCCTCCAAAACAGGTATACCGTTTTGGATACTGTTGGGGGAGATGGCTCACCAGGGGAAGGTGGCAGTGGCCAGGTTCATGGCACCATGGCTGGCTCTGCTGCACAGGAGGGCAGGAAAAAGAGTGGCAGAGCTATAGTGATAGGGGACTCGATTGTAAGGGGAATAGACAGGCTTTTCTGCGGACGCAACCGAGACTCCAGGATGGTATGTTGCCTCCCTGGTGCAAGGGTCAGGGATGTCTCGGAGCGGCTGCAGGACATTCTGGAGGGGGAGGGTGAACAGCCAGTTGTCGTGGTGCATATAGGTACCAACGATATAGGTAAAAAATGGGATGAGGTCCTACAAGCTGAATTTAGGGAGTTAGGAGTTAAACTAAAAAGTAGGACCTCAAAGGTAGTAATCTCAGGATTGCTACCAGTGCCACGGGCTAGTCAGAGTAGGAACGACAGGATAGCTAAGATGAATATGTGGCTTGAGAGGTGGTGCAAGAGGGAGGGATTCAAATTCCTGGGCCATTGGAACCGGTTCTGGGGGAGGTGGGACCAGTACAAATTGGACGGTCTGCATCTGGGCAGGACTGGAACCAATGCCCGAGGGGGAGTGTTTGCTAGTGCTGTTGGGGAGGGTTTAAACCAATGTGGCAGGGGGATGGGAACCGATGCAGGAAGTCAGTGGGAAGTAAAGTGGTGACAGAAACAAAAGGCAGTAAGGGAGAGTGTACAAAACATGACCGGACAGATGGTCTGAGAAAGCAGGGCAAAGACCAAGGGAAGTCTAGATTAAACTGCATTTATTTCAATGCAAGAAGTCTGATGGGCAAGGCAGATGAACTCAGGGCATGGATGGGTACATGGGACTGGGATGTTATAGCTATTACTGAAACAATGCTAAGGGAGGGGCAGGACTGGCAGCTCAATGTTCCAGGGTACAGATGCTATAGGAAAGATAGAGCAGGAGGTAAGAGAGGAGGGGGAGTTGCGTTCTTGATTAGGGAGAACATCACGGCAGTAGTGAGAGGGGATATATCCGAGGGTTCGCCCACTGAGTCTATATGGGTAGAACTGAAAAATAAGAAGGGAGAGATCACTTTGATAGGATTGTACTACAGACCCCCAAATAGTCAACGGGAAATTGAGGAGCAAATATGTAAGGAGATTACAGACAGCTGCAAGAAAAATAGGGTGGTAATAGTAGGGGACTTTAACTTTCCCAACATTGACTGGGACAGCCATAGCATTAGGGGCTTCGATGGAGAGAAATTTGTTGAGTGTATTCAGGAGGAATTTTTCATTCAGTATGTGGATGGCCCGACTAGAGAGGGGGCAAAACTTGACCTCCTCTTGGGAAATAAGGAAGGGCAGGTGACAGAAGTGTTAGTGAGGGATCACTTCGGGACCAGTGATCATAATTCCATTAGTTTTAAGATAGCTATGGAGAAGGATAGGTCTGGCCCAAAAGTTAAAATTCTAAATTGGGGAAAGGCCAATTTTGATGGTATTAGACAGAAACTTTCAGAAGTTGATTGGGAGAGTCTGTTGGCAGGCAAAGGGACGTCTGGTAAGTGGGAGGCTTTCAAAAGTGTGTTAACCAGGGTTCAGGGTAAGCACATTCCTTATAAAGTGAAGGGCAAGGCTGGTAGAAGTAGGGAACCTTGGATGACTCGGGAGATTGAGGCCCTAGTCAAAAAGAAGAAGGAGGCATATGACATGCATAGGCAGCTGGGATCAAGTGGATCCCTTGAAGAGTATAGAGATTGCCGGAGTAGAGTTAAGAGAGAAATCAGGAGGGCAAAAAGGGGACATGAGATTGCTTTGGCAGATAAGGCAAAGGAGAATCCAAAGAGTTTCTACAAATACATAAAGGGCAAAAGAGTAACTAGGGAGAGAGTAGGGCCTCTTAAGGATCAACAAGGTCATCTATGTGCGGAACCACAAGAGATGGGTGAGATCCTAAATGAATATTTCACATCGGTATTTACGGTTGAGAAAGGCATGGATGTTAGGGAACTTGGGGAAATAAATGGTGATGTCTTGAGGAGTGTACATATTACAGAGAGGGAGGTGCTGGAAGTTTTAACGCGCATCAAGGTAGATAAATCTCCGGGACCTGATGAAATGTATCCCAGGACGTTATGGGAGGTTAGGGAGGAAATTGCGGGTCCCCTAGCAGAGATATTTGAATCATCGACAGCTACAGGTGAGGTGCCTGAAGATTGGAGGGTAGCAAATGTTGTGCCTTTGTTTAAGAAGGGCGGCAGGGAAAAGCCTGGGAACTACAGACCGGTGAGCCTGACATCTGTAGTGGGTAAGTTGTTAGAGGGTATTCTGAGAGACAGGATCTACAGGCATTTGGAGAGGCAGGGACTGATTAGGAACAGTCAGCATGGTTTTGTGAGTGGAAAATCATGTCTCACGAATTTGATTGAGTTTTTTGAAGGGGTAACCAAGAAGATAGATGAGGGCTGTGCAGTAGACGTGGTCTACATGGACTTTAGCAAAGCCTTTGACAAGGTACCGCATGGTAGGTTGTTACATAAGGTTAAATCTCACGGGATCCAAGGTGAGGTAGCCAATTGGATACAAAATTGGATTGACGACAGAAGACAGAGGGTGGGTGTAGAGGGTTGTTTTTCAAATTGGAGGCCTGTGACCAGCGGTGTGCCTCAGGGATCGGTGCTGGGTCCGCTGTTATTTGTTATTTATATTAATGATTTGGATGAGAATTTAGGAGGCATGGTTAGTAAGTTTGCAGATGACACCAAGATTGGTGGCATTGTGGACAGTGAAGAAGGTTATCTAGGATTGCAACGGGATCTTGATAAATTGGGCCAGTGGGCCGATGAATGGCAGATGGAGTTTAATTTAGATAAATGTGAGGTGATGCATTTTGGTAGATCGAATCGGGCCAGGACCTACTCCGTTAATGGTAGGGCGTTGGGGAGAGTTATAGAACAAAGAGATCTCGGAGTACAGGTTCATAGCTCCTTGAAAGTGGAGTCACAGGTGGATAGGGTGGTGAAGAAGGCATTCAGCATGCTTGGTTTCATTGGTCAGAACATTGAATACAGGAGTTGGGATGTCTTGTTGAAGTTGTACAAGACATTAGTAAGGCCACACTTGGAATACTGTGTACAGTTCTGGTCACCCTATTATAGAAAGGATATTATTAAACTAGAAAGAGTGCAGAAAATAATTACTCGGATGCTACCGGGACTTGATGGTTTGACTTATAGGGAGAGGTTGGATAGACTGAGACTTTTTTCCCTGGAGAGTAGGAGGTTTAGGGGTGATCTTATAGAAGTCTATAAAATAATGAGGGGCACAGATAAGGTAGATAGTCAAAATCTTTTCCCAAAGGTAGGGGAGTCTATAACGAGGGGGCATAGATTTAAGGTGAGAGGGGAGAGATACAAAAGGGTCCAGAGGGGCAATTTTTTCACTTAAAGGGTGGTGAGTGTCTGGAACGAGCTGCCAGAGGCAGTAGTAGAGGCGGGTACAATTTTGTCTTTTAAAAAGCATTTGGACAGCATAGTGGTTATGTTACTGGGCTAGTAATCCAGCGGCCTGGACTAAAATCTAGAGTCATGAGTTCAAATCCCGCCATGGCAGCTGGTGAATTTAAATTCAATTAATTAATTAAATTCAATTAATTAAATAAAAATCTGGAATTAAAATACTAATATCAGTAATGATGGCCATGAAACTACTGGATTGTCGTAAAAACCCATCTGGTTCACTAATGCCCTTTAGGGAAGGAAACCTGCCGTCCTTACCCGGTCTGGCCGATATGTGACTCCAGACCCACAGCAATGTGGTTGATTCTTAATTGCCCTCTGAAATGGCCGAGCAAGCCACTCAGTTGTACAATCTCGCTACAAAAAGTCATAATAAGAATAAAACTGGACCGACCACCCGGCATCGGACCACTAGGCACCAGACACGACAACGGCAAAACACCAAGCCCAGTCGACCCTGCAAAGTCCTCCTTACCAACATCTGGGGACTTGTTCCAAAATTGGGAGAGCTGTCCCACAGACTAATCAAGCAACAGCCTGACATAGCCATACTTACAGAATCATATCTTTCAGCCAACGTCCCAGACTCTTCCATCACCATCCCTGGGCTGTCCTGTCCCACCGGCAGGACAGACCCACCAGAGGTGGCGGGACAGTGATATACAGTCAGGAGGGAGTGGCCCTGGGAGTCCTCAACATTGACTCTGGACCCCATGAAATCTCATGGCATCAGGTCAAACATGGGCAAGGAAACCTCCTGCTGATTACCACCTACCGCCCTCCCTCAGCTGATGAATCAGTCCTCCTCCATGTTGAGCACCACTTGGAGGAAGCACTGAGGGTAGCAAGGGCACAGAATGTACTCTGGGTGGGGGACTTCAATGTCCATCACCAAGAGTGGCTCGGTAGCACCACTACTGACCGAGCTGGCCGAGTCCTGAAGGACATAGCTGCTTGACTGGGCCTGCGGCAGGCGGTGAGCGAACCAACATGAGGGAAAAACTTACTTGACCTCGTCGCAAATGCATCTGCCCATGACAGTATTGGTAGGAGTGACCACCGCACAGTCCTCGTGGAGATGAAGTCCCGTCTTCGCACTGAGGACACCATCCAACGTGTTGTGTGGCACTACCACCGTGCTAAATGGGATAGATTCAGAACGGATCTAGCAGCTCAAAATTGGGCATCCATGAGGCAATGTGGGCCATCAGCAGCAGCAGAATTGTATTCCAGCACAATCTGTAACCTCATGGCCTGGCATATTCCTCACTCTACCATTACCAACAAGCCAGGGGATCAACCCTGGTTCAATGAGGAGTGTAGAAGAGCATGCCAGGAGCAGCACCAGGAGTACCTAAAAATGAGGTACCAACCTGGTGAAGCTACAACTCAGGACTACATGCATGCTAAACAGTGGAAGCAACATGCTATGGACAGAGCTAAGCGATTCCACAACCAATGGATCAGATCAAAGCTCTGCAGTCCTGCCACATCCAGTCGTGAATGGTGGTGGACAATTAAACAACAAACGGGAGGAGGAGGCTCTGCAAACATCCCCATCCTCAATGATGGCGGAGTCCAGCACGTGAGTGCAAAAGACAAGGCTGAAGCGTTTGCAACCATCTTCAGCCAGAAGTGCCGAGTGGATGATCCATCTCAGCCTCCTCCCGATATCCCCACCATCACGGAAGCCAGTCTTCGGCCAATTCGATTCACTCCACGTGATATCAAGAAACGGCTGAGTGCACTGGATACAGCAAAGGCTATGGGCCCCGACAACATCCCAGCTGTAGTGCTGAAGACTTGTGCTCCAGAACTAGCTGCGCCTCCAGCCAAGCTGTTCCAGTACAGCTACAACACTGGCATCTACCCGACAATGTGGAAAATTGCCCAGGTATGTCCTGTCCACAAAAAGCAGGACAAATCCAATCTGGCCAATTACCGCCCCATCAGTCTACTCTCAATCATCAGCAAAGTGATGGAAGGTGTCGTCGACAGTGCTATCAAGCGGCACTTACTCACCAATAACCTGCTCACCGATGCTCAGTTTGGGTTCCGCCAGGACCACTCGGCTCCAGACCTCATTACAGCCTTGGTCCAAACATGGACAAAAGAGCTGAATTCCAGAGGTGAGGTGAGAGTGACTGCCCTTGACATCAAGGCAGCATTTGACCGAGTGTGGCACCAAGGAGCCCTAGTAAAATTGAAGTCCATGGGAATCAGGGGGAAAACTCTCCAGTGGCTGGAGTCATACCTAGCACAAAGGAAGATGGTAGTGGTTGTTGGAGGCCAATCATCTCAGCCCCAGGGCATTGCTGCAGGAGTTCCTCAGGGCAGTGTCCTAGGCCCAACCATCTTCAGCTGCTTCATCAATGACCTTCCCTCCATCATAAGGTCAGAAATCGGGATGTTCGCTGATGACTGCACGGTGTTCAGTTCCATTCGCAACCCCTCAGATAATGAAGCAATCCGAGCCCGCATGCAGCAAGACCTGGACAACATCCAGGCTTGGGCTCATAAGTGGCAAGTAACATTTGCGCCAGATAAGTGCCAGGCAATGACCATCTCCAACAAGAGCGAGTCTAACCACCTCCCCTTGACATTCAACGGCATTACCATCGCCGAATCCCCCACCATCAACATCCTGGGTGTCACCATTGACCAGAAACTGAACTGGACCAGCCATATAAATACTGTGGCTACGAGAGCAGGTCAGAGGCTGGGTATTCTGCGGCGAGTGACTCACCTCCTGACTCCCCAAAGCCTTTCCACCATCTACAAGGCACAAGTCAGGAGTGTGATGGAATACTCTCCACTTGCCTGGATGAGTGCAGCTCCAACAACACTCAAGAAGCTCAACACCATCCAAGATAAAGCAGCCCGCTTGATTGGCACCCCATCCACCACCCTAAACATTCACTCCCTTCACCATCGGCGCACAGTGGCTGCAGTGTGCACCATCCACAGGATGCACTGCAGCAACTCGCCAAGGCTTCTTCGACAGCACCTCCCAAACCCGCGACCTCTACCACCTAGAAGGACAAGAGCAGCAGGCGCATGGGAACAACACCACCTGCACGTTCCCCTCCAAGTCACACACCATCTCGACTTGGAAATATATCGCCGTTCCTTCATTGTCGCTGGGTCAAAATCCTGGAACTCCCTTCCTAACAGCACTGTGGGAGAACCGTCACCACACGGACTGCAGCGGTTCAAGAAGGCGGCTCACCACCACCTTCTCGAGGGCAATTAGGGATGGGCAATAAATGCTGGCCTCGCCAGCGACGCCCACATCCCGTGAACGAATAAAAAAAATTTTTAAAAATGGGTAAGATGGGTATCGAGGGATATGGGCCAAGTGCAGGCAATTGGGACTAGCTTAGTGGTATAAACTGGGCGACATGGACATGTTAGGCCGAAGGGCCTGTTTCCATGTTGTAAACTTCTATGATTCTATGATTCTATGATTCTGCTGCCCGTATCCTAACTCACACCAAGTCCCGTTCACCCATCACCCCCTGTGCTCGCTGACCTACATTGGCTCCTGGTCTATCAACACCTCGATTTTAAAACTCTCATCCTTGTTTTCAAATCCCTCCATGGCCCTCGCCTCTCTCTATCTCTGTAACCTCCTCCAGCCGTACAACCCTCTGGAATCTCTGCACTCCTCCAATTCTGGCCTCTTGCGCATCCCCGATTTTAATCACTCCACCATTGGCGGCCGTGCCTTCAGATGCCTAGGTCCGAAGCTCTGGAATTCCCTCCCTAAACCTCTCTCTCCTCCTTTAAGACACTCCTTAAAAACTACCTCTCCTGTCCTAATATCTCCTTATATGGCTCGGTTTTAAATTTTGTTTGATAATCTCTCCTGTGAAGCGCCTTGGGACGTTTTACTACGTTAAAGGTGCTATATAAATGCAAGTTGTTGTTGTTATTGCTTTTGTCGTTGGATGATAACTTTAGACAATGGAACAGGATCTTGATGAAGGTAAGGCTCCTTTGTTTGTGCAGCAATCTGTTCTCTGACCTAAGAGTCAATAGATGCCCCAACAAAGTTAAATTCAATGACCTAAGGGTCACAAGCTAAAATTCGATGACTTAAATGAATTGTAAAAGTCACAAATGTGACCATATATGGGTAATGACATGACTACAAAGAAGGGAAAAACCACTTCAGGAGAAGGGGAGGCAGCATCTGAACCCAGCCGTTTGTCCCAAGCATGGGAGTCTACAGTCAACTGCTTAACTGTAGCTTGTTTTATGATAGGTCTGATAGAATCTTGTTAACCGACTATTAATGTTGTGTCTAACTGAGAACATAAGAACATAAGAAATAGGAGCAGGAGTAGGCCAATCGGCCCCTCGAGCCTGCTCCGCCATTCAATAAGATCATGGATGATCTGATCCTAACCTCAAATCTAAAGAACACAAGAAGTAGGAGCAGGACCCGGCCACTCAGCCCCTGGGCCCTCTCCGCCACCCACAGGGCATTGACCGATCCGAACTCAGCTTCATATCCAATTTCCTGCCCGCTCCCCGTAACCCCTTTACTTCTAGGAAACTGTCTTATTTCTGTTTTAAATTTATTTAATGATGTAGCTTCCTGGGGCAGCAAATTCCACAGACCTACCACCCTCTGAGTGAAGAAGTTTCTCCTCATCTCAGTTTTGAAAGAGCAGCCCCTTATTCTAAGATTATGCCCCCTAGTTCTAGTTTCACCCATCCTTGGGAACATCCTTACCGCATCCACCCGATCAAGCCCCTTCACAATCTTATATGTTTCAATAAGATCGCCTCTCATTCTTCTGAACTCCAATGAGTAGAGTCCCAATCTACTCAACCTCTCCTCATAAGTCCACCCCCTCATCCCCGGGATTAGCTGAGTGAACCTTCTTTGTACTGCCTCGAGAGCAAGTATGTCTTTTCTTAAGTATGGAGACCAAAACTGTATGCAGTATTCCAGGTGAGTTCGCCTGGACTTTGATTAATAAGGTAATATGCCGAACTGACGTCCCATGAGTTAATTAGAACCTAAACCCAATAGTTCCATAGGCGGCAGTGATATTAAGGTCTTTCCTTCACTGTGGAAACAGATGATAAATGCACGTCTTTGTATGTGAGTTCTGCAGATGCCATTGTGCCACTAGTAAGCTCAGACGTTCTTGATACGTACGGTAATATTTAAAAGTAAATCCACCGGCAAAAAACGAGAAACGATCTGGTGCCATAGTTGAAGAACTCAGTCTATTTTTAGCATTCTCTAAATGATTCGATCGGGAACTAATTCATCGTCTCTCCGTTGAAAAATTTGGGATTTTGTGACAATTTAATCAATGTTTTTGTAAACTCCATGCAACAGAACCACCTCACCCGAATGGCTTGCCCTCCACAGTTTTGTATCAATCAAACCTTTCATCGAGGATGCTCTCTCTCACTGTTTCTTTTCATTGCTAACCTTATCCATCTAAATAAAAATCCCAATAAAGTAAAAGGACTTAATGTTGGTCATAAATCTGGGCAAATAGGTCAATGTAGAGATTATTTCATTCTGTTATAAGTGTAAAATGAAACGATATGGCCTGGGCCTTCAATACAATTAACAACTTTTCCCAACTTATTGACCTTAACTAAAAAACCACATAAGAGCGAATCAATTCCCATTTATGAACATAATGACGCAGATATTGAATGCATATGTGATCACATCCAGGAGATGAATGCTAACACTTTCCAACTCTCTCTGCAACCATTGTTATCAACACCTTTCAAGGTCAAGTACAAGAAAGGATAGAGTCAGGTAAAGATCTCTCTAAAGTCCTGCTGCTTCATTTATACCAACAATAAGCAGGCAAGGGTTCGTAAGGTCAAGTGCTATCTTCTGGGTTTTCAGAATGACACTCTACGCTTCAAAGGGAAGCCATTTTTCTGGTGAATCTGATTAATTTGTTAAGCTGAGAGGTGGTAACTGCAATTATCCTGTGTTGTGCCTGTGTTAAAAGGATACTCTTTTGTAATTTGGGCCCTGCTATTTGTTATGCTTGATAAACAGTCAAGTTGGTGAGGTAATCTAATGGTTGCTCTTATTTCAGACTCTCTGAAACATTCTCTCTAGATATAACACTGACTAGAAGAGGAGACCCTGGACTACAATTGCCACCAGGTCAGAACAGACCGTATTTTGGAAGGCTGAATGGGAGTGTCCATTAATGTTATAACCCAGGTACAGAAATCATAGAAGTAAATTGGAAATGTAATATTTCAAATGATCTTCAGAAACAATCCAGAATTTATTAACACACACCTAAGGTGTAAGCTGTGCCTCGGTGGGCAGCACTCTCTCGCATCTGAGTCAAAGGTTGTGGATTCAAGTCCTACTCCAGAGACTTAAGCACATAATCCAGGCTGACACTCCCAGTGCTGAGGGAGTGCTGCACTGTCAGAGATGCCGTCTTTTGGATGAGATGATAAACTGAGGCCCTCTCTGCCATCTCAGGTGGATATAAAAGATCCCATCGCCACTATTCAAAGCAGAGCAGGGGAGTTCTCCCCGGCGTCCTGGCCAATATTAATTCCTCAACCAACGCCTAAAACTGAACTCAGCTAGTAGTAGGGAGACTACAATTTATCTCAGCACCTCTGGGATAGGGAGAGTTCAGTATCTGGTGGCTACTGCTGGAAAGTGTGAGAGTGCGGGCACCAGATTGGAACTGGATTGGGCTTCATTGCTCTGCCCTCTAGTTCAACAGCCTGAAGAAAGCTCCACCTAGATTTACTTTTGGTTCCATTTCAATGCCCCCGCTAACCCGTCTCATGGAAAAGGGGGATTTGAAAATCTAGGCCTGACTTGTGAAGAACAAGGTGTGAAAATCAGCATCTTTAGGAAAGGAGAGGAGAAAGCTCTCTTGTAACTTGGCTTGAATTCCCTTGAGTTTAGAAGATTGAGAGGTGATCTGATCGAGGCGTTTAAAACGTTAAAAGGTTTTGATAGGGTAGATCCAGAAAAACTATTTCTTCTGGTGGGGGAATCTAGAACAAAGTTCAAAATTAGACCTAGGCCGTTCAGGAGTGAAATCAGGAAGCACTTTTTCACACAAAGGGTGGTGGAAATTTGGAATTCTCTCCCCAAAAAGGCTGTGGATGCTGGGGGTCAAATGGAGCTTTCAAGGCTGAGATTGATCGATTTTTGTGGGTCAAGGGTATCGAGGGATATGGGGCAAAGGCAGGAAATTGGAGTTGAGGTTCAGATCAGCCGTGATCTAACTGAATGGCGGAGCAGGCCCAAGGGGCTGAATGGCCTCCTCCTGTTCCTAATGCTCCTACATAACATTGAAAATACGACGCTCAGAAAATCCGTCCCGACTTCTCACCTGGACTCCGAGGATCCCAAAGATTATGAAGAAAGCACAGCAAATGAGGACAATGTTCCCAATGGGCTTCAGGGAGGAAATAAGGGTTTCAACAACCAGCTTCAAGCCTGGTGCTCGACTAATGACCCTAAGTGCAAGAGAATGAGAAAGTACAGCAAGATAAATAGACAACATATAACCCACCTGGGTTTCTCAGAACATTTCTACAAAAAGGAAATGATCCCTTTCACCTGAGCTTTGAAGACACGATGACCTGAATTCTCACCTCTCTTCTGTGTGGTCAAAATATAATCGGCAACAAGTCATGGTTAGCGTCAACTGGAGGAACTATTGAGTGTTGGTTTAAATCTTAAGAGCTCGAAAAGTCCCTTAAGACTGTTTAAATGTAGTTTATTGATCGCAAATTGTCGCACAAGAAGTTTCCTGAGACAAAAAGGGATGGGGGACTTCAGTTAATTGGAGAGACTGGAGAAGCTGGGATTATTCGTCTTAGAGCAGAGAAGGTTAAAGGGGGGATTTAATGGAGTGTTTAAAATTATGAGGGGTTTTGATAGAGTAGATAGAGAGAAACTGTTTCCACTGGCAGGAGGGTCGGTAACCAGAGGACACAGAGTTAAGGTAATTGGCAAAAGAACCAGAGGAGGAGATGAGGAGAAATTTCCTTTACGCAGCGAGTTGTGATGATCTGGAATGCGCTGCCTGAAAGGGCGGTGGAAGCAGATTCAATAATAACTTTCAAAAGGGGAATTGGATAAATACTTGAAAAGGAAAAAATTGCAGGGCTGTGGGGAAAGAGCAGGGGGAGTGGGACTAATTGGACAGTGCTTTCAAAGAGCTAGCACAGGCACAATGGGCCAAATGGCCTCCTTCTGTGCTGTAAGATTCTATGATTCTATGAAATGGCTGTTGGAGATTGGGACAGGATGTGTTCGAGCTTCCGCTTTATAAAGCCACTGGTCAAAAAGAAACAGACGCGTACTGTGCAGCTACCTTTCTCGTGATTCCTATACTTCAGACGATCCCACTGGGAGTGTGGGTGAGGCGGGGAATTTCCCAGAGCTCCAGAACTCCCGCCCATTCTAACTAAGAAAACGGCTGCTGAAAAATTCTGAGTTCAGGTATTTTCGTCAATAACCTTTGCGGCCGCTTTGCTCACCGTGAATTCTGGGACAACTATGACTTGGGAGAAAGGAAACAAAAAAGGTGCGGGCATAGAGGGTCGCACGGTGTGGACAGGAGGTTAAGATGGCGGAGTGGGGGGAGGGGTCACGCTCCGTTCCCGAGGCATTCCTGCCCCTCCGCCATCTTAACTCACCTCAAAACATCAAGGGAACAATCTACTCCTGATGTAAAGTTCATGAATGGGCACTTGGATGAGATACCAGAGGGCCACTGGTCTGGTGGAACCTTACCCAGGATGAGTCAGTGCCCACAGGAGAGGAGGAAGGGTTAAAATTGGAAAGGAAAGAAAAATAAAATGAGGGACGAGTCAGAAGTTGTCGGGATTTCTCTTCCTCATCTTCCAGCAGCCTTGCTGAGGTAACCGGCGAATGAACCAGGCAGGTTTGATGGACAGATCTCAGAGCTAATGCTTTATGGACAAGAAAGGTAAGCACTGGCATGACTGGTCTAACTCAACGCACCGCGATTTCCCTCTTCCTTTCGGCCTACGGCTCGGCCCTGTCGCGTTCATTACTCTACCTGAGAGGCCGCAGTGTCCTTAGAAGCCTCAGCACGCGGAGCACGCCCAGAATCTTCGCCCCTCCTGCGGAGGCCAAGGACACGATTATGTCAATGAGAGACACAAAGACCAGAAATCCATCCAGGATGTTCCAGCTGCTCCTCAGGTATGCTTGGTCACCAAAGTAAAACCCCAGAGAGACGACCTGACAAGGGCAAAGGGCAGGTGTCACATGATATAGGAAAACAGTGTGGGGGGGGGGTGGGGGGAGGGAAACAAATTATGGCCTCAACTTAACAGTAACATCAGATATCATCTTTTGGATGAGACGTTAAACCGTCTGCCCTCTCGGGTGGACATAAAAGATCCCACGGCCACTATTTCGAAGGAGAGGAGGGGAGTTCTCCCCGATGTCCTGGGCCAATATTTAACCCTCAATCAAAATAAATAAAATCCAGATTATCTGGTCATTATCTCATTGCTGTTTGTGGGATCTTGCTGTGCTCAAATTGGCTGCCGTGTTTCCCACATTACAACAGTGACTGCACTTCACAAAGTACTTTATTGGCTGTAAAGCGCTTTGGGACGTCCTGAGGTCATGAAAGGCACTATATAAATGCAAGCTCTTTCCTTGAGAAATTAGCGTTTGCAATATTAGTGTATGATTGTTTAATGCTTTTGTACAATAGTCCTCTATATAATGGATAATTGTACATCAAACGATGCACAAACATCACAAACAGTAATCTCGAGGCTATAGAAAGAATGAAAGAACTTGCATTTATATAGCGCCTTTCATGACCTCAGGACGTTCCAAAGCGCTTTACAGCCAATGAAGTACTTTTTTGAAGAGTAGTCATGTTGTAATGTAAGAAAGGTGGCAGCCAATCTGTACACAGCAAGATCCCACAAACAGCAATGAGATAAATGACCAGCTGCTCTTCTTCAAGATAGTGCCCTGGGATCTTTTACGCTCACCTGAGAGGGCAGACGGGGCCTCAGTTTAACATCTCATCCAAAGGACGGCACCTACCAATACTGCAGCGCTCCCTCAGCACGGGCACTGGAGTGTCAGTCGAGATTCTAATCTTAAGTCTCTGGAGTGGGACTTGAACCCACGACCTCCTGACTCAGAGGTGAGAGTGTCATCCACTGAGCCACAGCTGACAGTCTAAGGTTAACACCCCTCTTAACCATGACGCAGCAGATACGATGAGATTGAAAGGTAATACTGAGGTGTCAGTGATGGTGACATTTGGCAGTGTATGGTTCATTGTCAGATGGCCGTTTAACTTAGGTGCTCACGCTCGTTATGTGAAAGAAGATCCTTTTTGGCTTGATGGCAAATCAGGTCTCTGATATCTTGTCTGATCATCCAGATGGTGCTGTGGATATTCCACTTACAGTCACATCCTGTCCCTGCTCCACAAGTTCACAGTGTGGCCTCCTCCCATCTGTTCCCAATTCACACCTTGATACCGCATTCTGCTCCGGACAAGAAATCCATTCCTCACAGATCAATGTCATGAGGAGGAGTCTCACCATCAGATCCTCACATAAAAAGGGAATCTCACCGTCAGAATCTAATTTAATCTTGCTATATGGACACCTTTTAAAGAGGGAGTTTGATCATTTGAATTTCATATAAAGAATGAGTCTCACCAACAGAAATCCTTATAAGGGGGAGTCTTGTCATCACAATGGTTTTTACACCACCTTATAAAACAAGTGATGCTGATACACTTGAAGAAAAGCTGCTAACTTTACATCTAAAGTGGTCGTTCCCATCAGGGCCCTGGTCTTGGTGCTTTACCCTCCCATGGTCACATGGGTAATGCTGCTATTATGGACTGGCCTAACGCAGCACGCGTAACTGGATTATCAGACAGGGCTGATCATAGCTTTTAAAAGGATGGTTTGCACTGGATCTTCAATTTCCTTTCAACAACTCTTACCTTTAGGGTCATCTCTGCAACAAAAATGGCAGTGAAGAAATAGTTGGAGACACTGAGGAAGATTCGTTCCTGTAAAAGAAACAGAAGTTCAAATAAGGTACAAAAGAACACCGAGAGACCTACGCTGGATTGATTACTTGTCAACCGTTAACGGAAAACCAGAATAAAGAATCTTGGTTTCAGATGAAAACTTCATAACAGGATAAATATAACTTCTCCTCACATTAATTACTCTCATTTAAATGAGATGTTAAATCAAGGTCCTGTCCACCTGGATGCCAATGATCCCATGACTTTACTCAAAGGAGAAAGAGAGAAAGAAAGAAAGAAGAAGGAGAGGAGTGAAGGAGAGAGAAGGAGAGAAAGAAAGAAAGAGAGGAGAGAAGGAGAGAAAGAAAGAAAGAAGGAGAGGAGTGAAGGAGAGAGAAAGAGAGAAAGAAAGAAAGAGAGGAGAGGAGGAGAGAAAGAAAGAAAGAAGGAGAGGAGTGAAGGAGAGAGAAAGAGAGAAAGAAAGAAAGAGAGGAGAGAAGAGAAGGAGAGAAAGAAAGAAGTGAGATAAATGACGAGATAATCTGTTTTAGTTGTTGGTTGAGGGATAAATATTGGCCCAGGACATCGGGGAGAACTCCCCTGCTCTTCTTCAAAATAGTGTTGTGGGATCTTTTACATCCAATTGAACAAGCAGACAGGACAAGTCTGTCCTTTCATGTGAGACTCCAAGTTTTGATAGACTCACCTTTCAGATAAGACGTTAAACCAAGACCCCATCTGCCCTCTCAGGTGGACGTAAAAGATCCCATGGCATTATTGGAAGAAGAGCAGGGGAGTTCTCCCCTGTGCCCTGGCCCGAACCAACATCGCTAAGACAGATTATCTGGTCATTATCACATTGCAGTTTGTGGGATCTTGCTGTGCACAAATTGGCTGCTGCGTTTCCTACATTACAACAGTGACTACACTTCAAAAGTACTTCATTGACTGTAAAGTCCTGAGGTTGTGAAAGGCGCTATATAAATGCAAGTTCTTTCACTCACTGTGCTTCCCTGGTCAATCTCAGGTCGCTCCAATGCAACGGTGATACAGTTGAGGAAAATGAAAGCCAATACGATGTAATCAAAGAGCTTGTGGGTGATGATCATTTGGCACATCAGGCGGAACCTAATCAGGCAAGAGGAGAAGATAGAATCACAACGCTCACCTCCTGGCAAAGAAAGCACAGGTTGATGAGGCTAACTGGCACAGGGGCATTGATCCCACGCCCTCAGCGGAACAAGTCCAAACCTGAGGAGGTTACAAGTCGCCAAGCAAGAAATAAAACAATTAACTTCCGATAGCAGAGATAAAAGAAAAACCACACATCTAAAATAAAAACAGAAAATGGTGCAAGCACACAGCAGGCCAGTCAGCGTCTGAAAGAGAAAGATATGTTAATGTTTTGGGGTTGCCGGGGTTGTTGTGTGGCAGGTGCCTAAAATCCAGACAGGTATTGCACTTTCCAAACTGCTCCAAATTCACCAAAGCAAAAAAGTAAACGTGAGGGGATTTGCAACACTGGCTGAGGCTTGGTGGACCATCAGTAGTGGTGAAACCAGCCATACCAGGCTCCTGAATGGTGAAAGTGGGCCCAACTGGGGGATCCAGAACTGGATCATGGCTCAGGCCACTGCTGACCACCAGCCCCCACCACACTCCCCAAAGAAAGTTTTTTCTAAGTTTACTTTAAATGTCGCCCCCTTATAATAGGGAGTGTTTTAACTTTCTGTGGGGGGGGGGAGATGGCTGGAGGAGGAACCCAGCATCCTCCCCAAACTGGCAGCGCACAGACGAGTTCCCGACCTCTGTTGTTGACCCAATGACCTTTGGCAGGATTGGGGTCAGAGGTCACGGGCAGAATTCATCCCATCTCTTAGGAACATAGGAACAGAAGGAGGCCATTCAGCCCCTCAAGCCTGTTCCACCACTCAATTAGATCATGGCTGATCTGTATCTTAACTCCATCCACTCGCCTTGGTTCTGTAACCTTTAATACCCTTACCCAACAAAAATCCATCAATCTCAGTTTTGAAATTTTCAATTGACCCCCAGCCTCAACAGCTTTTTGTTGGAGAGAGTTCCAGATTTCCACTCCCCTTTGTGTGAAGAAATGCTTCCTGACATCACCCCTGAACGGCCTGGCTCTAATTTTAAGGATATGCCCCCTTGTTCTGGACTCCCCCCACCGGAGGAAATAGTTTCTCTCTATCCACCCTATCAAATCCTTTAATCATCTTAAACCCTGGGATGTGCCCAGCCCTGAAGACTTTTGGCCCCAAAGTCCTACCAGAAAATCCCGATGGGTAGCACAAAGTGAAAATGGTTGTACATTCTGCTGATTATCATACTTTGCATCTTACCTATTCTGAGGGGAAAATAAATAGACCGACCAGTCTGCCCGAGTCTCACACCAGTCTGGCTTGTAAATTTCCATCATCTTCTGAATTCGGAAACACAGGCTCTGTAATGAAAATGTGCAAACCGATCAAAGTGAGGAACAACCATCTATCTGAACACCTTCTCCGATTTGTAAATGCTGATCTCTAACCATTGCTGATTGGCTGCTGTGGAGGATTTGCGGCATTATCCTTTCACCTGTGGGACTGATAAGATGAGGGTCTTCTTTCTCGAGTAGGAACATCGGGATTGCTGGACGAAAAAAGACCAAGGTGTACCTAGTTCACCTTCTACCATCCCGGTAATCGCGTGATACCACGATAATGGAGTTGTTGATTAATCATTGCAATCAATCTCTATCAATTAGTCTACAACAGGCCCAGACATGAGGTGAGGAAAACCCCCAGTGGTGGGGAGCTTTGGGAACCATAGTTCCTCCTAAGCCTGTTACGCGGGATGTAATTGGTGGTTTTGGCCAGGGTGGTTTTAGCTATAAGGAATCTAAGGGAAAGGAGTTTGGGAAAGTTTCAACTCAGCTTCTGGTGGGCACAAGTCGACAGTGCCCTTCCAGCGACTCTCTAGCTGCCCACCGCCTCAGCATCACCCTGCAATGCTAGGCCCTCCCATTTCTGGACAGTTCACCTCCACCAATCCCCTGATACAAGTCTATGGGCATTCAGTCTACAGTCCACGTTGGGGGCGACCAGTCCAGGTGTCAATGCGGTCAGTCCTCCCACCACGCACCCCATTCAAGTCCTTCCAGTTCAGTTTCCACTCCACCCACAACACCAAAACCACCCTGGTCAAAGGCACCGATTACTTCCTGTGAGGCAGTGACTCCTCCCACTCCAAGTCCCGCATTCCCATTCCTCCCTTCCCAATCTTTGCGAAATTCCATTGGTTTCCTGTGTCCCCATTCCAGATCTCCATCTGAATCTTCAGATCCCTTCTTGGCCTTGCTACGCTCCATCTTAGTGCAGCCCTACGTCGCTGTGCACACCCTCTATCCTTTGACACCGGATCACTGCTTGCTCCCTGTTCCTCCGCTCCATCGAAAGCAGCTCTTCCGGTGACCATGGAGTATAAATCCACCTTGGACAGTAACGCAAAACAGGCCATAGAGAATTGGCTGCCCAGTTTTACATTCTGCCTGGGCTGCCAATTCGTCCTCTTTGCGATAAAGCCCAGGGCAAATTTCCACGCCGTCTGGGCCTCTCATCCCAGATCACTTTCATTGAATTATAAAACGTTATTTGCTATTTCCTTTCTTGCCTTCAAAAGACTCCCTAAAACCCAAAATCTTTGACTTTACCTGCAGCCTCCTGCACCCCCCCACTCCACCACCTCACTTAAATTCCCTCCTTTTCCTGTAGAGGGTCCCTCCTTCTGTTTGATTAACTGCTCTGAGAATTCTCCTCGTGGCGAGGAGCTCTGTACAGAGACGAGCAGTCGCTGTTAATCATTCAATCAGCTTGAAAGGTTTACGCAACTGAATCTGCTGACGAGCCTGGTGGTCATTGGAAGGATCGAAACACATCAACCTTCATTAATATTACATCAAGAATTGCTCCAGATGGGAGAGTGCAAGAGGTATTTTTGGACCATTCCCTAATAGATTTATTTATTTTAGAACATATGTCGCAGGGTCAGGTGTTTAGCAAGTCACTTGTCTCCATTGAGACCACGTCAGTCTGAGACAACTGCACAAAAGTGCCCTTAATTCCAGTACAATTAAGATTAATTTGGCAAAGGCCACATGGACAATGTACAAATGCTTGTATAATCATTTTAAATGCTAAACTGGCAGCACTTAAGAGGTATGTCATTCATTAATTGATTTCCCTTGTGGTGTTTAACACCAAATGTGTTTCACCAGCAAAATCTATCTATCACATATTGAATTCGGTGTTTGGGGCAAGAATTTATTGAAAACTTTGTTGGTCATCTTTCCCCTACCCATCAGACTGCTTGTAGTACCAGTTACGCCTGTAGGGGGTGCTGTGATAGTAGTTTTCAATGTCAAGGATGTCACGCCTTGCCTGTCACCCCATTCAGAAGGTGTTATTATAAGCTGCCCGTATCCTAACTCGCACCAAGTCCCGTTCACCCATCATCCCCTGTGCTCGCTGACCTACATTGGCTCCCCGTCTGGCAACATCTCGATTTTAAAATTCTCATCCTTGTTTCAAATCCCTCCATGGCCTCGCCCCTCCCTATCTCTGTAACCTCCTCCAGCCCTACAACCCTCCGAGATCTCTGCGCTCCTCCAATTCTGGCCTTTTGCACACCTCCAATTTTAATCGCTCCACCATTGGCGGCCGTGCCTTCAGCTGCCTCGGCCCTAAGCTCTGGAATTCCCTCCCTAAACCTCTCCGCCTCTCTCTCCTCCTTTAAGACGCTCCTCAAAACCTGCCTCTTTGACCAAGCTTTTGGTCACCTGTCCCTAATATCTCCTTATGTGGCTCGGTGTCAAATTCTGTTTGATAATCGCTCCTGTGAAGCCTCTAGGACGTTTCACTACGTTAAAGGCGCTATATAAATGCAAGGTGTTGTTGTTATTGTACCAGTGGGTTTCTAAATCTTGATTCTGCCTCTAATTGGTAAAGCTAAGCAGAAAAAAGTGAATTAATTTCAGCAAAGTGCTCTCTCCAGCTTCAGACACCGGCTGGAACGCACTTGAAAACCCTTTCCTTGTCCATTCATAGAATAGGCAACTATTTGTACCCTGACCTGAATGTGGATGAGCCATTCGACCTCCAGCATTCCTAAAAAATCCTAGAAGCAAACATACTCCTTTGGAACAGTTTCCAGTCTATAAATCAAAGTTCTCTGTAGCTGTTCCCATCCTTTTCCCATCTCCCCCACCCCCTTCCCCTCACCCCCATCCCCTTCCCCTCACCCCCATCCTTTTCCCCTCTCCCCCACCCCCTTCACCTCTCCCCCTTCCCCTCCCCTCTCCCCCATACCCTTCCCCTCTCCCCATCCTCTTCCACTCACCCCCATTCTCTTCCCCTCACCCCCATCCCCTTCCCCTCTCCCCATCCCCTTCCCCTCTCCCACTTCCCCTCCCCTCTCCCCATCCCCTTCCCCCTCCCCGTCCTCTTCCCCTCACCCCCATCCCCTTCCCCTCTCTCCATCCCCTTCTCCTCTCCCTTCCCCTCATCCCCATCCCCATACCCTTCCCCTCTCCCCCATCCCCTTCCCCTCTCCCTATCCCCTTCCCCTCTCCCCCATCCTCTTCCACTCACCCCCATTCTCTTCCCCTCACCCCCATCCTTTTCCCCTCTACCCATCCCCTTCCCCTCTCCCCCTTCCCCTCACCCCCATCCCCTTCCCCTCTCCCCCATCCTCTTCCACTCACCCCCATTCTCTTCCCCTCTCCCCCATTCCCTTCCCCTCTCCCCCTCTCCCTTCCCCTCTCCCCCATCCTCTTCCCCTCATAAAACTACCTGTATTTTAGTAACTAACTGGCAATCTCATCCTGAGGCCGGGTGTATGGCCGCTGTGGGGAATGGAAAGGTTATAGGATCTCAGTCGGGATATTTCTCTTAATTTGGCGTTAAGACTCATTGGGACAGAAATTCATCATGGGCAGTAGTGTAAAATGGGCGATAGCAAATCAGCAGCCCGTTCTACACTCCGCCCGATACTTCCTTTCCATCAAACAGTTGTGACGAAGGTTTACACCTGACACTATTTCCCCTTTCTCCACAGATGCTGCCTGACTTGCTGAGTGTTTCCAGCAGTTTGCTGTTTTTGTATCAGATTTTCTAGCGGCTGCAGTGTTTGTTCACTCTACCTGTGACCTGTGCTATTACCGACCTGGGGAATGACTAAAGCTCATACTGGAAAGCAAGAATAAGGTAATGATCCATTCCCAGTACTGACATCTTCCAACCTTGACCAATGAAAAAATTGGTTCTCCCTTAACACGGCCGTTAAAGTCACTCAGAATTTTTTGTTTGTGTATTTTTTTTAGAAAGGGGAAAGCTCCATGCCCCCCCCTACATTTTGAAGCAGATATTAACTTTAACTTGTCAACTTACATAGTCAATTTCCTCATCGTAAACACTTCTTTCTTTTCTGTTGTTCATCTTTGGAAAGATCTCCTTCACAATGTGTGGCGTTTTGCCGTTGCAGTCCCTGTGGTCCACGGTAACCGTTGCTACGCTGTTCTTCCTCCCCGCTGGCTGCACCTGAGGGACCTGGAGAAGTTCTGGCAGGTCACCGGAACCTTTGGTGTCCAAGGAAAGTGCTCGACGGTGCTTCAGGCTGTACCTGTTGACCACCTCAGGTCTGCCATCTTCGGGGTCATCATCGGATGCCTTACGCCTGTCACCGGAGAGGAGCGACTGGTGCTCCCCGGAGTGGGGCTTCCGTTTCAGGCTCGAAGCCCGGCCCATGCTGTTCCAACTGGATCGCCGGCTTCCCCAGCTGCTGCCAGCGCCCCATGGGATGTAGTGAGAGCTTCGGAGGCTTGACTGAAAAGAGGACAACAGTGGGGGGGGTGGTCACCCCTTGCCAATCAGAGCATTACATCATGATCTAGACGATACGTCGCTTAACTGTGTAATCTTTCACTCGAGATTTGCATACATGCCAATCCTTACGGTAGGGTAGGGAGGAGAGAAAGAAGGATATGCTGATGGGGTTAGATGAAGAGGGGTGGGAGGAGGCTCGTGTGAAGCATACATGCTGGCATAGACCAGTTGGGCCGAATGGCCTGTTTCTATGCTGTGCATTCTATGTAATTCTATGTAAAACTATTTCCTCTGGTGGGAGAGTCCAGAACAAGAAGGCACAACCTTCAAATTAGAGCCAGGCCGTTCAGGGGTGATGTCAGGAAGCACTTCTTCACACAAAGGGGAGTGGAAATCTGGAACTCTCTCCCCCAAAAAGCTGTTGATGCCGGAGGTCAATTGAAAATTGCAAAACTGAGATTGACGGATTTTTGTCGGGTGAGGGGATTCAGGGATATGGAACCAAGGCGGGTAAATGGAGTTGAGGTACAGATCAGCCATGATCTCATTGAATAGCGGAACAGGCCGGAGGGGCTGAATTTCCTTCTGTTCCTCCGTTCTTTAGTGTTTCAAACTATGTGCCAGAATTTTAAAAAATCACTTTTTTCAGTGGGATCGGAGATTGAGAGTGTCAGCCAATCAGAGGGCAGGACTGAAGGCTGCTCAAAGCAATCAATCAGATGCTCTCCCATTATTGGCTGTCCACAAACTCGGGGCAGAAAAACTTTCAGAGGAGCGGATGGTTTCTGACAGCTGCAGTTACGGGTGATTTTATTTCGTATTTTGACCTCAGGAAAGTTACATACATCAAACAAACTGCTAACATTCAGCTTTTAAGAACTTTTGATTTTCCGCAAATCTTTTCTGGCCCATGCCCGACTTCTGTCTTAAAAGAAAGTTTATTTTTTTCAAGGCTGGTCTGCAGCCACTTTCTTGAGAAAGGAGGTCGTTTCCCTGGTGCAAGTATGTTAACTGGCTTGATCATTCGTAGAATCATACAGCACAGAAGGAGGCCATTTGGCCCCTCGTGCCTGTGCTGACTGTTTGCCAATTATCCAATTAGCCCCACTGCCCTGCTCTTTCCCCATAGCCTTTTTTCTTTTCTTCGTTTCCCCATCAAGTATTTATCCAATTCCCTTTTGAAAGTTATTATTGAATCTGCTTCCACCGCCCTTTCAGGCAGCGAATTCCAGATCGGAACAACTCGCTGCGTTAAAAAAAAATTCTTCTCCTCTCCCCCCTGGCTTTTTTGCTAATTATCTTAAATCTGTGTCTGGGTACTGTCCCTCCTGCCAGTGCATTCCTGTCACTGCACTGGCAGAATCACCAGGGCTTGGAAATAAAATAGCAACTGGGGTTAGTTAAGAGTAATCAGGAGTTTTGCTCCCTTTAAAAAATGACAGTGCGATTCTTATGTTTCGGACTTTAATACTGACGCTAAGACATGCATGTGTGTTCAAGATAGCCGGTATTCGAAGCAATTCTGTGTCAGAATGAACTGTAATAAATTCTTGTCCCAGTTTTTAATTTCTGCTGCCGTTCGATATTAATGATTTATAATCTGTCTGCAAAGCTGTATTATGAAAAAGCAAGTGCTCCCTTGCAGCGATTTGAATGATGGAGCAATATCTGTAGAAAGAATGAACAGATAGACAAAAGAAGGTGCGTTTTGCATTTTAATAGCACCTTGTCACATTTCTCAGAAAAGTCTCAAAGCACTTCAAACCTAGGCTGACACTTCCAGTGCAGCACTGAGGGAGTGCAGTACTGTCAGAGTTGCCGTCTTTCGGGTGAGGCGTTAAACCGTAAAAGATTTAACAATCCCACGGCCACTATTTCGAAGAAGAGCAGGGGAGTTCTCCCCCGGCGTTCTGGCCAATATTTATCCCTCAACCAACATTGCTAAAAAACAGATTATCCGGTCATTATCACACTGCTGTTTGTGGGATCTTGCTGTGCGCAAATTGGCTGCAGCATTTCCTACATTACAACAGTGACTACACTTCAAAAAGTACTTCATTGACTGTAAAACGCTTTGGGACGTCCAGAGGTCGTGCAAGGTGTTATATTAAGGTAAGTTCTTTCTTTTTCTTTTTTGGAAAATATTGGAAAATGTGAGGTTATGCACTTTGGCAGGAAAAATCAGAGAGCAAGTTATTATCTTAATGGCGAGAAACTGGAAAGTACTGCAGTACAAAGGGATCTGGGGGTCCTAGTGCAAGAAAATCAAAAAGTTAGTATGCAGGTGCAGCAGGTGATCAAGAAGGCCAACGGAATGTTGGCTTTTATTGCTCGGGGGATAGAATATAAAAACAGGGAGGTATTGCTGCAGTTATATAAGGTATTGGTGAGACCACACCTGGAATACTGCATACAGTTTTGGTCTCCATACTTAAGAAAAGACATACTTGCTCTCGAGGCAGTACAAAGAAGGTTCATTCGGTTAATCCCGGGGATGAGGGGGTGGACATATGAGGAGAGGTTGAGTAGATTGGGACTCTACTCAATTGGAGTTCAGAAGAATGAGAGGCGATCTTATTGAAACATATAAGATTGTGAAGGGGCTTGATCGGGTGGATGCGGTAAGGATGTTCCCAAGGATGGGTGAAACTAGAACTAGGGGGCATAATCTTACAATAAGCAGCTGCTCTTTCAAAACTGAGATGAGGAGAAACTTCTTCACTCAGAGGGTAGTAGGTCTGTGGAATTTGCTGCCCCAGGAAGCTGTGGAAGCTACATCATTAAATAAATTTAAAACAGAAATAGACGGTTTCCTAGAAGTAAAGGGAATTAGGGGTTACGGGGAGCAGGCAGGAAATTGGACATGAATTTAGATTTGAGGTTAGGATCAGATCAGCCATGATCTTATTGAATGGCGGAGCAGGCTCGAGGGGCCGATTGGCCTACTCCTGCTCCTATTTTTTTGTTATTCGTTCACTGGATGTGGGCGTCGCTGGCAAGGCCAGCATTTATTGCCCATCCCTAATTGCCCTCGAGAAGATGGTGGTGAGCCGCCTTCTTGAACCGCTGCAGTCCGTGTGGTGACGGTTCTCCCACAGTGCTGTTAGGAAGGGAGTTCCAGGATTTTGACCCAGCGACAATGAAGGAACGGCGATATATTTCCAAGTCGGGATGGTGTGTGACTTGGAGGGGAACGTGCAGGTGGTGTTGTTCCCATGTACCTGCTGCTCTTGTCCTTCTAGGTGGTAGAGGTCGCGGGTTTGGGAGATGCTGTCGAAGAAGCCTTGGCGAGTTGCTGCAGTGCATCCTGTGGATGGTGCACACTGCAGCCACAGTGCGCCGGTGGTGAAGGGAGTGAATGTTTAGGGTGGTGGATGGGGTGCCAATCAAGCGGGCTGCTTTATCTTGGATGGTGTCGAGTTTCTTGAGTGTTGTTGGAGCTGCACTCATCCAGGCAAGTGGAGAGTATTCCATCACACTCCTGACTTGTGCCTTGTAGATGGTGGAAAGGCTTTGGGGAGTCTTATGTTCTTAAGTTCTTCCATCACTTTGCTGATGATTGAGAGTAGACTGATGGGGGGGTAATTGGCCGGATTGGATTTGTCCTGCTTTTTGTGGACAGGACATACCTGGGCAATTTTCCACATTGTCGGGTAGATGCCAGTGTTGTAGCTGTACTGGAACAGCTTGGCTAGAGGCGCAGCTAGTTCTGGAGCAGGACACCGCAAGAACTCTCTTCTCATCTTTAAATAGTGCCATGGGATCTTTTATGTCCACTGGAACAGGGAGACTGGGAATCAGTCTAACAGCTGAAAGATGGCACCTCCGACAGTGCAGCACTCCCTCAGTACTGGCACTGAAGAGTCAGCCTGGATTATGTGCTCAAGTCTCTGGGGTGGGACTCGAGGAAACAATAGAATGTCTAATGGTTACCACATGACTGGTTTTAAATTGGACTCTGAGTGTTTCCAAGAGGGGAACCAGACACCAGGAGACATGTTGAAAATAAAAATCCATTTTTATCTCTAATCTGATTCATGACTTGAAGAGGTTGTCTATTTAAAATCAATAAAGCTTCACCTCCACAGCGAGGAGACGGGCCACTAGTATTAGGGGGAGAGACCGGAGAAATCTGGGCTCTTCAGCCATGAGGTGGTTGAGAGCTGACCTTATAGAGGGAGATAACGCAGCCCCCCGCTCAAGCCCCCGGCTTAAAATGCAATCGGGGTCCTTTCAACCTAATGGGACTCCAATTTACATAAATTCACCTGCCCCTGGAACCCTGCAGGTTACAATCGGCAATGGTCATGAGAGGGTCGAGTTACGAACGGGTTAGTAACCCTCTAGTTTCTGGTTACTGCTGGGTGGGTAGAATTAAAATCGACCCCCCCCCCACCCCGTGACTGCACTTCATTGGCTGTGAAGCACTTGGGACGTCCTGAGGATGTGAAATGTGCCACATAAAGACCCTCTCACCCAAAACACTTTTTATTCACGTGACTGTTGACAGGCTGTTCGACTGTGACATGCATCACAGTTGAGCCCGATCCTGTTGTTTGGCAAATTATATGGACCCCACTGTTACCCTGTAACTCAACACAAACCAGGGATCAAACTGAGACCAATCGTGGTTCCGTTCTGGTCCTTGTGCACGAATCACAGAACGTCAACATGGAGGTACAGCAAGCAATTAGGAAGGCAAATGGTATGTTAACCGTTATTGCAAAGGGGGTTGGAGTATAAGAGTAAGGAGGTCTTGCTGCAATTATATAGGGCTCTGGTGAGACCACACCTGGAGTACTGTGTACAGTTTTGGACTCCTTACCTAAGGAAGGATATACTTGCCATGGAGGGGGTGCAACGAAGGTTCACTGAATTAATTCCTGGGATGAGAGGGTTGTCCTATGAGGAGAGATTGAGTAGAATGGGCCGATACTCTCTGGAGTTTAGAAGAATGAGAGGTGATCTCATTGAAACGTATAAAATTCTTAGAGGGCTTGACAGGGTAGATGCTGAGAGGTTGTTTCCCCTGTCTGGAGAGTCTAGAACTAGGGGGCATAGTCGCAGGATAAGGGGTCGGCCATTTAACACTGAGATGAGGAAAAATTTCTTCACTCAGAGGATTGTGAATCTTTGGAATTCTCTACCCCAGAGGGCTGTGGATGCTCAGTCGTTGAGTATATTCAAGGCTGAGATCAATAGATTTTTGGACACTAAGGGAATTAAGGGATATGGGGATCAGGCGGGAAAGTGGAGTTGAGATCGAAGATCAGCCATGATCTGATTGAATGGCGGAGCAGGCTCGAGGGGATGTATGGCCGACTCCTGTACATACTTCTTTCGTTCTTATGTTCCATACTGCGCCTTCAGAACAGTTCTTTAAGACAAATCCTGGCTCACAGCTCTCATACTGTCAGCTGACAAGAACGGAATTTAATTGAAAGATTAACCGTTCTCGTATCATATGTTGCGATCATATCTTAAATGCAGGAAGCAGTGTTAAGGGGGAGTTAACACTATGCATGAATATTCTGACTGTAAACACCATCAATAGAGAGCACTCCCTGTTGTAAGTACCCTCAACGATAAGTACCATAAGTCATAAGCACTCTTACTGTTTAGTACTTTCAATGGTAAATGTTAATGAGTTGTTTTAATAGCCCCCCCACATTCATTATAACCAGAAACCCAGTCAAACCGAACACTGACTCCAGAATATATGCACCTGGAGCTCTGTAATATTTTGATATTTTGACCTGTTTGGCCTGGAAGGGTTTTTTTTAACTTATATCATGATTTACGATGATATTAGATTTGGTTCACAAACAGCTAACACCCACTGATGAACAAGTCATGTACAATGTCGATTAGGACTAATTAAGTGGAGTATCAAATGAAAGGGCCATCAACATCGTCCAGTCTCGCACATCACAACAGCTTTGAGACAATGGGGAATTGCAGAGCGCATTCCATAGCAGTACATTCCCTTAATGCTAGAATGCCTTTGATTCACTATGTCCAGCAGGGGGTTTAGCTGAACAGATACTAAAGTTGCCGTGAACTTCCACACCAAGGAGGAGGGATTTTGTTCAAGGTCTCAAGTGTAGGGGTTGCCAATCCTCCAGGATTGCCCTGGAGTCTCCAGGAATTAAAGATTAATCTCCTGGGCACTGCTGCGAGCAAAAACCTGGGAGAAAAATCATCAGGACATTAAAGAAAATTGCGTGTTTTTTCATTTTCTTTGAACACTTTTAATTAGTTATAAAAATATTGGAGAGGGGGAGAAAAGGCTGTTTGACTGACAGTCAAGAATCATCCAATTGGGTAACAAAGCATCTGTTTGCTCTCCAATTGGCCGTGGGAAGGCGGGGCACCATGAAGATGGACATGTCGGGCAACCAATGGCAGGAGCGTGAGGGCGGGGCGGTTGGAGGCAGAAGGTCATGTGAAGAAACATCCAGGAATACGTCCAGCCAGAGTTGGCGACTCTACTCAAGGACAATGCAGTGGAGATCAGTATGAGATTGTTTAACACACACACAAATCTTACTCGCACTTGACTGACCCCCGCACAATGTATTCTGGAGTCGGTTGGCACACAGCTGCTAACTGAGGTCCTTACCAAAGACTTCTGGTCAAAGTTTACCCGAGTCAGCGAGGTTACGCTGCTTTTCCGTGACCCAGCAGGGATGTAGAGGTTTTCCGGCTGTAGTGAACTTCTCGAAGAGGTCATGATCCCCGACCCTATTGATTGGTTCTGAGGAGACAGTTCTAGGTGCCCGTTGGGAGTCATAGCGATCGAACAGGCTTTCAACTCTGCAAGGAATTCGGCAAAGAAACAGATTAAAACAACAGCTAAACACTGCCCAAGGATTTTCTTTCATCACATGTACCAGTTCGAAACCAGGAAGATGTATACCAGTCCTATTGCTCTCTTGACCCAGTAGTTTAAAGGCAAAGACTGAGTAGTATTAAACCATACAAATTAGAACGTCTCAGAGCCTAATCTGGGCCCAGTTATTTTCATAGAATCTTACAGCACAGGAGGAGGCCATTCGGCCCATCGTGCCTGTGCTGGCTCTTTGAAAGAGCTCTCCAATTAGTCCCACTCCCCTGCTCTTTCCCCATAGTCCTGCAAATTTTTCCCCTTCAAGTATTTATCCAATTCCCTTTTGAAAGTTATTATTGAATCTGCTTCCACCGCCCTTTCAGGCAGCGCATTCCAGATCAGAACAACTCGCTGCGTAAAAAAAATTCTCCTCATCTCCCGCTCTGGCTCTTTTGCCAATTATCTTAAATCTGTGTCCTCTGGTGACCGACCCTCCTGCCACTGGAAACAGTTTCTCCTTATTTACTCTATCAAAACCCCTCATGATTTTGAACACCTCAATCACCAGAGAAAAACACTCGCTCTGTTTTTATTAAGGGTGCAGCTTGTTTTGTTACCTGATAAATAATGCATTTCTTTAATCTTTTCATAGTCTTCGAAGTTGGTTGAAGTTCGTTCTTCCTCTGAGTCTGACTTGTTAGCGTCTCCCTGGCAGGATAGTGAAACGGAAGGAAGTTAGGCCTGTGATCTGAGGTTGAGGGTGGGCTCACACAGCGACACTCGCCATCTTGGTTCGCTCGTTTAAAATATCAACCATAGAATGTGAAGCGAAGTATACAATGGTTCGGTGCAGTGTGAAGCTCCCTCTACACTGCCCCAGCAATGTGGTTCGGCTTCAACCAGAGTAAGGCATCCTCTTGCAGCACCAGCGGGACATATTTCTATATCCCGCACCAGGCCTTGTGACCTCTCCGAGCGACTTTGCCCATTTAATGTCCAACTTGGGCCGTTTTATGCCTGCACCCAATGGGAACTGGGGGAAGAGGGCAGAGGTTTATTTCATACAGGACGGGTACAACCAGCAGAGAGAGGAGACTTGTGGACTCAATCCCAGGGCCCAAAGGTGAAAGGTCAGAGTGCGAGCTCAACCAGGGCGTTCTTAACTTTTTTGAGCGTCCACACGATGGTAGGCAAGCAAAAGGATTGTGGGTACTCACCTCTGCCTGGAAGCCCTCCACCAAGATGGCGACCAGGAGGTTGAAGAGCACGTAGTTACCAAACGTCATCAGGGCCACAAAGTACAAAGCAGCCCAGGGTGAGGTAGAGGCCATCCCGTTATAAAGCACCACATTCCAGTCCTCCTGAGTCAGGATCTGCGGGGGGGTAAACATGCCAAAGCCTCACTTTTGTCCTCACGACATCTTTTTATTCCACGCACCTGCTCGCTGACCTACATTGGCTCCCGGTCCGGCAACGCCTTGTTTACAAATCCCTTCATGGCCTCGCCCCCTCCCTATCTCTGTAACCTCCTCCAGCCCAAAATCCTCCGAGATCTCTGCGCTCCTCCAATTCCGGCCTCCTGCACGTCCCCGATTTTTATCACCCCACTATTGGCGGCCGTGCCTTCAGCTGCCTGGGCCCTAAGCTCTGGAATTCCCACCCTCAACCTCTCCGCCTCTCTCTCCTCCTTTAAGTCGCTCCTTAAAACCTACCTCTTTGACTAAGCTTAACCCTAGCCCTAACCTGTCCTAATATCTCCTTAAAGTGGCTCGATCTCAAATTTTATCTGATTAACCTCCTGTGAAGCACCTTGGGACGTTTCACTACGTTAAAGGCGCTATATAAATGCAAATTGTTGTTGTTGTTTGTTGTTTCATTGCACTCAGGATTGGCAACTCATACATTTCAAAATCATTCAACAAAAGATGCAAAGTTAATCAATCGCACTTAACGGCAAATGGAACTGTCACACAATCTGAAATATGAGCAACTGAACATCTTCAAATCATCCGTTTGTTATACTTGCTGGCCATATTGTTTTTCAGAAAGGAACACAGAGATTTCAAGCAACAGACAGGGCCCAATGGCCCATCAGACCTATCCCTTTTTGATAGGTCAACCCTTCCTCGCCATCTCTCTCCATTCCTTCCTTATCCAGGAATGATATAAAAGCTTTTAATGTCAGAGAGTTTCTTTCAATCAGCTCTTAAATGAAGGCTGGTCCTAGGGAGAATGTCAATCTCTCCTTCATAAGCCCAGGGCCAGGTCCGTGCAAATCCCGTAGATGTTCGTCCTAAACTCCTGTTGAGCTCCCCCTTGGGCAGCTGGGTACGGTGCAGCCTCCTGGCTGAAAAATTTAACACTTGACTCCCTGGATCACACTAGCCCGATAGAAGCATCTCCTTATCAGTCGTGGCTCAGTGGGTCACACTCTTGCGCTCTGAATCAATAGGTCATGGGTTCAAGTTCAAATCTAGAGACTTGAGCAGATAATCCAGGCTGACACTCCCAGTGCGGTACTGAGGGAGTGCTGCACTGTCGGAGGTGTCGTCTTTCAGATGAGACATTAAACTGAGGCCCCGTCTGCCCTCTCAGGTGGATATGGAAGATCCCACAGCACTATTCGAGGAAAGGCAGGGTAGTTCTCCCCGGTGTCCTAGGCTAATATTTATCCCTCAACCAACATCACGTTGCTTTGTTTGTGGGATCTTGCTGTGCACAAATTGTCTGCTGCATTTCCTACATTGCAACAGTGACTACACTTCAAAAGCACTCCATTGGTTGTAAAGCGTTTTGGGACGTCCTGAGGTTATGACAGGCGCTATATAAATGCAAATTCTTTAATTCTTTCTTTGTCGATCGCTCTCTCTGTTTCACCATTGGTGGCTGCCAGAGCATTCATTAATCCCCTGCTCTTGGGAGCTCTCTGACTTGTTCCCTCTCTCCCTGCTATCAAAAATCTCCTCAAAACTCATCTTGCCTCCCCCTGCCTCCCCCCCCATCCAACCCTCTCTGTTTTCACTTCCTCCCCTTCCCTTACGCTACAGAAATGCAGGCTGGCACTGCGGTTTTGTCCTGCTAGCTTGTTCACTAAATGTTCTTCAAATTTCCCACACTTACACGCCCGTGCACACGTCGCACTAACCTGAAAAACAGTGACGATTGCCCAGAGAAGGGAGTCAAAGTTCTTCCTATCGGGGACTGTGTCTCCGCCATCGGTCTTCAGGCTGAATTTACAACCGAAGATGTGCATTCCCAGGATGCTTTGGAATAGAGGAAGTGGGGTTTAGAGCTCATTTTAACAAGAAATCCAACCATTTAACTGCCATTAAACACTTTGGAGATTAGAGTCACCCCATCTGCTCTCCTACATTCAGTTAAATTAAAACAGCTAACTTATCGTTCCCCAAAGTGTGCAGATGGGCAGAGTGATTTACTTTTATTTTTAAATCTTCATATCCAATTACGCCGCAAAGCTGAATCTTACACGATGCTAATGTGCAGTTATGTTTCCCAATTAGACACTTTGACATTGCTCTGCACTGACAGGAACGTCCTGTAAGCCCTTGTGCTGAGCTCAACGGTGTCGTCATGGCAACCTGGCCGAATTGCAAGGTCAGAGAGGGGCCGCAAGGACAGGCCAAGGCTGACCGATGGTGCGATGGTGCACAGCACTGGGATAGAAAGGTCAGAGAGCAGGGGCGCAAAAAAAAAACTGGTTGCTTTTTTTGGAATTCCCTTCAGCCAGCCCAGGAAACCGGGAGAAACCTGAAGAGCTAAGGGACCTTCCCCTCCCTCACATCTCCAGAGATCTGGGATCAGGCTGACCAGTCCCTCAGCTAACGAATAGTCGACCACACAGGACAATCTATGGAGGGACAGGAAATAAGGTCCAAATTGGGAGAAGAAATTATAAACAAACAGATTTTTCTTAAGGTCTCTGAATCACAAGGTCATGGGTTCAAGTCCCCATTCCAGAGACTTGAGCTCATAATCCAGGCTGACACTCCCAGTGCCAGTACTGAGGGAGTGCTGCACTGTTGGAAGCGCCGTTTTTTGGACGAGACATTAAACTGAGGTCCCGTCTGCCCTCTCAGGTGGACGTAAAAGGTCCCATGGCCACTATTTCAAAGAAGAGCAGACAGTTCTCTCCGGTGTCCTGGCCAATATTTATCCCTCAACCAAAATCACTAAAACAGGATGTCTGGTCATTATCACATTGCTGTTTGTGGGATCTTGCTGTGCGCAAATTGGCTGCTGCGCTTCCTACATTACAACAGTGACTACACTTCAAAAAAGTACTTCATTGGTTGTAAAGCGCTTTGGGACATCCTGAGGTCATAAAAGGTGCTATATAAATGAAAGTTTTTTCTTTTGCGATCGAATCCCAGGCTTCAGTCAATGTTTAGTTTCACATGTCCTCACTGGGAAGACGTCACCTGTCATAAGCTTGGCCAATGAATGAAGTGGATTGAAAGAGTGGATTGTTCCACTGTGGGAGGGGGTGGGGGTGAAGGATGTGAGACCCTTCAGAAAATACTTCCTGCCCGTTATCTCATCAGCGAGCGTCGGCACGGCGATGACTTGCGACCCAGCAGGAAGAGGGAGCGAAGGTGGGAAATCTGAACAGGAGGGAGGAAGTGTACGGCTTACAAAAACGTGGAAAATACCTGCTCAGGTTTGAGCTTCCGTCTGCAGGAGCCGAAATTTTAAAGGGATACTGTCTCCATGAAAAATGTTTGGCCAACACTTTTCTTTTCTTGAGGTGATATGCGGAGAGCATTAATACCCCCGCATCGTTTTAGTGATGAAACCGCAAATTGCGGATGTGATGAAATGATGCATGTGATGACGTTACAACCTGAATTCCATCATACGAACATATGAAATTTACGGGCAGGAAAATACCAGCAGGTCCATCAAGCCTGCCCCACATCATGATGGCGGGAGCATCGTGACGAAACACTCCCTCCCCTCCTCACCCCCTTCACCATCCCCTCACGTGGCCACGTCTTCTCCTGGGAGTTGCAAAGAATCATGGCTACGCAAACCATACAAGAGGCAGGCCCTACACTTTATCATGTCCTTTCAAAGGAATGGGACACAGATGCTCTAAGCTACGTTCTTCACCGTGGAGCTCAATGCCTTCTTGCTAACTCAAGGGCTGCACCTGCGTTAGGTTTTTAGGTGATCAGAATGTGCGGGAAACGTTCCCCAGTTGCAGCGGCAATCGGCTTGGTCCGTGAATTCCCAGTGTGGTGTCGGGCTGTGCGGATCAGGAAACTCGGTGGTTTCGTCCCCAGCCTGTAGCGAGCAGTCTGACCACAGTCAGGTTGAATTCTGCGCTGCTGCGTAAGGGGCGTCCGCCATTCCTGATCGCAATCCAGGGACTCCTGCAGATGCCAGGTGAGAAAGCAGGAGGGTAGGAATCTACCTTGGGGCAGGAGAGCAAAACGGGCGGAATTAAATTGGCCGCTCGTTAAGTTCCCCGCACGATATTCAGTCCCACTGACCCCAGACTGGCCTGGGGTTTTATCTGGTTTTTCGCCTCTCCCAGGAGATCACATGGTTTCGGGTGGGATGGGGAGGGTGTGTATTGTGATACACGAGGTTGTGTGGGACGGGCTGGATGGACCAGAGAGTCTTCTCCTGTCCGTCATTGTTTGTGTGGAGCAGGCTCGAAGGGCCGAATGGCCTACTCCTGCTCCTATTTCTTATGTTATGTACTATGTTAAAGGCACTTTATAAATGCAAGTTGTTGTTGACGTATGTTGTTGCATGTTGTATGTTCGTAATAGAATTAAATATCGAGCAGGACGTATCACAGGCGGACGATCGATGACGCCCGTTTGGCGCCGCCACTTAAGACGATTTTCTACCCCAGTGAGACTTGCTGTGATGCCTTTCATGGTCAAACAGCCTGCAGGCACTCACTGTCTAGGGTTTCACAGCGGCTCCTTGGGCACGGTACTGGATGGGTGCCAGTGGCATGGGTGACATGCCCACCATGAGGCAGCACCTTCGGGAGAGGGTGAGAAAAGAAAACCATTTTGGTGCCGGGGAAGTTGGACGTTTGTCCGAGCTAAGCATTGAGCCATGACTTAAGTTGACCTTACGTTGCTCTTACGATGCTTCACTCTGACCTACCTGAAAATGAAAATGAAGAGCATCAGCAGCATACAGAAGGTGGCCACGTTATCCATTGTCTTCATCAGAACCACCAGCTGCCGGCGCAGCGCTGGCATGAACCTCACCAACTTCAGCACCCGCAGGAGACGAAACGTCCGCAAGACCGAGAGGCCCCCGTCGGACTGACCAACGATCTCACAGACACTGCGCCAGAAAAGCATATTAAAAAAAACATATAACCGTTTATATACATCTGAGAACGTTACACTCCAGAGGTCAAACTTTTTGTTACAGGTACAAAAGAATCAGGTGTTAGCCGTGGCTCAGTGGGTCTCTCTCCTGCCTCGGAGTCAGGTCGTGGGTTCAAGTCTCACTCCAGACTTGAGCACAAAATCCAGGCCGACATTCCCAGTGCTGCACTGTCAGAGGTGCTGTTTTTTGGAAGAGACATTAAACCGTGGCCCTGTCTGCCCTCTCAGCAGGTAAAAGATCCCATGGCACTATTTCGAAAAAAAGCAGGGGAGTTCTCCCCGATGTCCTGGCCAATATTTATCCCTCAACCAACATCACTAAAAACAGATTATCTGGTCATTATCACATTGGTGTTTGTGGGATCTTGCTGTGTGCAAATTGGCTGCTATGTTTCCCTACATTACAACAGTGACTACACTTCCAAAGTACTTCATTGGCTGTAAAGCACTTTGGGATGTCCTGAGGTCGTGAAAGGCGCTATATAAATGCAAGTCTTTCTTTCTTTAAAAAAAGCCAGTTCATTTTTGCTGTTTTTTGGGAAGAAGTTACAGAAAAAAGTTAATCTCTAACTGACCTCAAGATATGCCTATTCACAGTAATTGGACCTATTGGCCTTAAAAGGTCACAGCTCCATATTAGCAGCAGAATAATACACAGTGCCTTAAATTAAATGATAATGTTTCTACTCTTGTAAAGAGAGATAGAGTGCTGTCAGCCAAGATTAATAGAGCTACTGCCCTGCAGACGAGTCGCTAAAATGAGGCCCTGTCCACCCGTTTTGGTAGTTCAAGCAAACATTAAAAGTTGTCAAGAAGGGCAGGGGAGTCCTCCCGATATCCTGGCCAACATTCCTCCCTCCATCAACAACACCAAGAACAGATTAACTGGTCACTCATCTCATTGCCGTTTGTGGGACATTGCCAGAGCAGGGTAGCGGCCAGATACTTCAAAGTAGTTTGTTGCATTTAAACCGCTTGGAGAATTTTCTGAGCTGTGATTGGGTGTGGGTGCGAGTCTATCTTATTACGTCAAAGAAATTTACAAGGTGACCCATTTTCAGATGTCCCAATGTGACGGAGCACCTTCTAAATGCAAGTTTTATTAAACCAGGCCCAACAGTTTGTGGTTTTCACAAAACAAAATGAACAAAATCTAAAAGAAATCCGGATTTTAAAAAAATCCTGGAAAATCCCTTTGTAGCAAAAACAGAATTTGCCCAGTTCAGTCGCCCTAACTGTAAACGCACGGAATCACGGGATGCGAGCTCCCAAAAATCCATGCAATAAAAAAACTGGAATTCTATTTATTCATTCACTGGTTGTAAGTGTTTCGATTTGAAGGGGTTGTTGTGTGTGATATAAATGGGGCAGCAGTGTGTGTGAGTGTGTGTGTGTGTTGCCACCTCCTTCTCTTATAAAGGATCTCCAGTCGAGTTCTAGTCAGACTGTGCTCATCACCATGTGCTCATTGATTAAGTTATTTCCAACGTTCAGGCATCAATACACAAAAGGATCATAGATTGCTTCCAGCGAGATACAGGCAGCGATTTGATTGAATGACGCAAGGGCGAAACTCCAGCGGTTTTATGAATATCAACAACTTTGCTAAATTACTCCAAGCCGGATACTGTTTGCTCCCTACAAACTATTTCTTCACCGGTAGTTTTTTTGTTAAGCAACTTACGTTGGCAGTGACCAACCCGTGGCTCTCTCCTTCTTGGGGTGGGCGGATCATTAAAAGTAGCAACACAAGTTAACAAGGCCATAAAAAATGCAAGCAAAGCATTGAGGTTCATTTCTAGAGGGACAGAATTGAAAAGCGGAGAAGTTATGTTAAACTTGTATAGAACCGTGTTTAGATCACACTTGGAGTACTGTGAACAGTTCTGGTCTCCATATTACAAAAAGGATTTAAAGGCACTGGAGAAGGTACAAAAAAGATTTACCAGGATGATACCAGAACTGAGAGGTTGTAACTACCAGGAAAGATTGATCAGGCTGGGGCTCTTTTCTCTAGAAAAGAGAAGGCAGAGGGGTGACCTGATAGTGGTTTTAAGATTATGAAGGGGTTTGATAGGGTAGACGTAGAGAAAACATTTCTACTTGCAGGAAGAATCCAAAACTAGGGGCCATAAATATAAGATAGTCACTAATAAATCCAATAGGGAATTCAGGAGAAACTTCTTTATCCCGAGAATGTGAAACTCACTACCACAAGGAGTAGTTGAGGTGAATAGTATAGATGCATTTAAGGGGAAGCTAGATAAACACATGATGGAGAAAGGAATAGAAGGATATGCTGATAGGGTGAGATGAATTAGGGTGGGAGGAGGCTCGTGTGGAGCATAAACACCGGCATAGACCAGTTGGGCCGAATGGCCTATTTCTATGCTGTAAATTCTATGTAATTCGTTTTGGACACGATGGGACACCAGGTTGGGGAGATTGGAATTGCGCCAACTCTCCGTGGCAGACCCAGTGATCTGAAAGCTGAGCTGGGCCAGTTCCAGGGAACTGTTGAGCAGCGATTCTGTTCACTGGTGGTCCCTGTGGGTAGAGCTGTCACTGAGAACTGGGTTTCCTTCCAATCAGCTCTAGGTAACTCTGCAAGCCAATGTCTCATGGACAGAATAGTCCTAACTGGACAAGTTGCAGGAAGCTTACCAGCACTCTGCACTTGTAAGACACTCAGTTAAAATCCAGCAGTACCCCTGTGCACACTTTGTGAGGAGTCCTTAAAACTTGGCTCTGTGCTAACGGGAAGAGAGTGTGTACTCTGTATCAGGCAGTGTGGGTTTGTTTGGAGACTCTTAAATATGGCAATGGGCTTCTTGCTGATTTAATAAAAACAAATGTGCAGCGTTGCCATTGAAACAGTACTGAGTATATGAAGTTAATCCCTCAGCTCAGTGGGTCCAGTCTATCTCCAGTCTTCAGGTAGAGGGCAAGAATCATAGAATCGTTACAGCACAGAAGGAGGCCATTCGGCCCATCGAGCCTGTGCCAGCTCTTTGTAAGAAAAACGGAGAGTCTACAATCCACTGTTCTGCACCTTCTGATCACCAGGAGCTCAGGTATCCACAAACTTGGAACCATTCCAAGGAAAGTATGGCAGGACAAGCAGAAACACCTGAACACTGATCCTGTCAGATCCACGCATTGCCCCCAGAATCTGGGTTCCAGCCCCCAGTGTGCGGACTCAACCAAATGTCCTGTGGATAACACATGAGCCTTGTAAATTGAGGAGTCGATTAATTGGTCACAAGCACCAATGATATGGCCATGTAACCTCCAAATCTGCCATTCATCCAATGGGAAAAAAACTAGCTCCTGTTCTCAAAGTGAACGGTGAGAGCAGGGAGACAGAAGGAAGACAAGCCAAAGATCGTAAACTTAAAAAGTATGAAGAAAGGGTTAGAATAGAGGAAATGTAGAGAGAGAGAATAGTACAACAAAAGAACGAGAGAGCAGACACAAGTGTTTAACTTCTTTAAGTTACATAAAGTTGTCTTTTTAATGTTTAATTTATTATTTTAGACTTAATAAAATATTAGGATATGAAAGATGCTATATAAATGCAAATTTTTTCTTTTTTAATATCACACAATTAAGATTACCGCTGATATTTGAAAACTTTTATTACCGTTTTAGTGCCACAGTACAAGTGGAAAACAGACAATTCCTGAAGCAGCTGGCAGTCCAAGTGTTAAATGATAGGATGAGCTAGATGGGCTGAATGGCTGTTTCTTGTTCCTACGCTCTGGGGGTTGTGGGGGGGTGTGGAGGGAACGTTTGCGATTTTGCTTTTAACTAAATAACAGCAGGAATCCCCCCCTCCCCAATTCTTATGTTCCCCTTGTGGCAGTGGTGGCTCAGTGTGTTGCTCTCCTGCCTCTGAGTCATAAGGCCATGAGTTCAATTCCCCACTCCAGAGATTTAAGCACAAAATCCAGGCTGACACTCCCAGTGCAGTACTGAGGGAGTGCTGCACTGTCTTTCAGATGAGATATTAAACCAAGGCCTTATCTGCCCTCTCAGGGGGATGTAAAAGATCCCATGGTGTTATTTTGAAGAAAAAGTTCAGGGGAGTTCTCCCCAGTTTCCTGGCCAATATTTATCCCTCAAACAACATCACTAAAAAACAGATGATTTGGTCATTTATCACATTGCTGTTTGTGGGATCTTGCTGTGCATAAATTGGCTGCCATGTTTCCTACATTACATCAGTAACAACACTTCAAAAGTACTTTATTGGCTGTGAAGTGCTTTGAGACGGCCTGAGGTCATGAAAGGCGCTATATAAATGCAAGTTCTTTCTTTCTTAACTAAATAACAGTAAGAATCAACAGCCTCGCACTCCCCTTGACAAGCGATGAGAACATTTTAATCTTCGAACCCATCACCTACCTGATGATGACAATGATACCATCGAAAATATTATAGGCATTTCTCAAATAGTTGAAGAAGCCAAGTGCAGTCAGTTTGAGGATCATTTCCAGGGCAAACATACTGGTAAATACAATATTGCTAATCTCCAAGACATTTGTCAGTTCCTCCGGCTGAAAGAAATGAAGAGAAAGGATCCAGTGAGACAGCTTCTCTCAGTCAGCAAGTTTCATTCGGTTTGTGCTTGAGGGATAGGACAACGGGACTTATCCCATTCTTAAGACTTCCTAGGAGTTTCTGAATAGTCGAGAGTGCTTTTTAAAAGGAAAGACGATTTCTAATTCTCTCGTCTCAAGTCTATCGCCCATCGGGAAGAATAGACACACCAAACCCGTCACTTTCAAGGCGGTCACTTGGAAAGGTGACTAGTTTACTGATGTGGTCTACCTTCAATTCCTGTACAGAGGAGCCTTGTCTCGAGAGAGATAGGGAAGAGTGAGAGAGATAGGGAAGAGTGAGAGAGACAGGGAAGAGTGAGAGAGACAGGGAAGAGTGAGAGAGACAGGGAAGAGTGAGAGAGATAGGGAAGAGTGAGAGAGACAGGGAAGAGTGAGAGAGATAGGGAAGAGTGAGAGAGATAGGGAAGAGTGAGAGAGACAGGGAAGAGTGAGAGAGACAGGGAAGAGTGAGAGAGATAGGGAAGAGTGAGAGAGATAGGGAAGAGTGAGAGAGATAGGGAAGAGTGAGAGAGACAGGGAAGAGTGAGAGAGACAGGGAAGAGTGAGATTGCTGCCCAACTGTGTTAGGAATTGGCCTGCTCTCAGCTCACAGACTTAATCTTGATTCTTCTGCTTAAAATGGCAAGTGAGAACATTAAACTCAAACCCTCACTTATAAGAGGAGGCCTGTGCTTCCCATAGATCAATAATCATTTAGTACATTCTTCCATGATTTATGACACATTAACGCTGTTGTCACAGCGTCCTAAATGAAACATTAATCCACCCCAGTGAAATGCAATTTTTATTTCACGAGCATTGAAGTTACAAGTAGGTTCCTGTCGATTTCACTCACAGGGAGGTATCCCCAATATCCCACAAGGATTGCAGTAACAATGCTCTTTTGCACCAAACACTTTGTTTTTCCCTCTTAAATCTCCACAAAGCCCAAGCCTGTCAGACCTAAATCCTACTCTCATAGCTAGGAGAGTGTGGGCGGCCTGTAGAGGTTCTGGGGAGAATGTGAGACCCTTTCTCAAACTGTGCAGGTTACACGAAAAGGTCTTCTAAATGTCCCTCCCTCACAGTAACTCTCCGATCTCCTTGTCCATCATAACCTATCTCATCCCGCAATCTTTTATGGTGATTGCTCCTTTGAACTTTCCTCCCAGTCCCAAATTCCAAATACACTTGGATCCACGCTGCAGTCAAATTAATACTCCTCTCACCATCTTCTACTCTGTCTCACACTTTGCCAGCACCTCAAGACTGTGGAACTCCTCCCTCACTTTTCTCTTTCAACCTCCAACTTTGACATCACCTAACCACTTGAATTAACCTGTCTTCGCTGTGACCTTCATTTTATTGCTGTTTGTGGGATCTTGCTGTGTGCAATCTGGTTGTTGTGTTTCCCTACATTATGGCAGTGGCTGCAGTTTAAAAGTAATCCATTGGCTGTCAAGATCTTTGAGATGCCCTGAGGTCGTGATAAGGGTGCTATATAAATGCAAGTTCTTTCTTTCTTACTGAAATGACAGTGAGTCTGTTCCCCAAAGCAACATGACTACAACCCATTTCAGAGCACAGGAACAGGAGGAGGCCATTCAGCCCCTCGAGCCTGCTCCGCCATTCAATCAGATCACGGCTGATCTGTACCTCAACTCCATTTACCTGCCTTTGTTCCATATCCCTCGCTACCCTCACCCAACAAAAATCTATCGATCTCAGTCTTGAAAACTCTAATTGGCCCCCCAGCACCCACAGCCTTTTGGGGGAGAGAGTTCCAGATTTCCACTCCCCTTTGTGTGGAAAAAGTGCTCCCTGATTTCACTCCTGAACGGCCCGGCTCTAATTTTAAGATTATGTCCCCTTGTTCTTGATTCGCTCACCAGAGGAAACAAATCATCCATATCTACCCTATCGAATCCTCTCAACATTTTGAACACCTCGATCGGATTGCCCCTCAATCTTCTAAACGCAAGAGAATACAAGCCAAGTTTACGCGACCTCGCCTCGTAATTTAACCCTCTAAGCCCCGGTATCGTTCTGGCGCTCTGTGTCTTCCTGTCACAGTCAACAATGGGTTTAATCATTAGCAAAAGAAGCTCGACTGAACACAGTTTGTCACCTCACAGCCAGGAGGGAACAAAAGCAAAAGTCTTAATAATGATGCAGCGTTTCCAAAAAAGGATAAAATCATGAGTGAGATCCTTATGCCAGGCAAGTGTCACTTTAAGACGGTCCCTTAATTGCACATCTGTTAATATTTGGTTCTGAACCATAACTCATTATAAATAGTATCAGCCACAGTCAGAGGTAAAGCTTTAATCCCCCCATTGTAATGATAAAAAGATTCCACATTCCTGTCACAGATTTCAAAATGCATTTATTAAACAACCAACAGATGCTGACAGCCTTTCATGCAATCAGATTTATTTTTGTGTGTGTGTTTTTGTTATTCAAATGTAATTAAGAAGCTCCTTCTCCAACTGAAAATTAGTTCATTATTAAAAACCTCCTTGACTACAGGACTTTTCTCCCTCCCCATCACCTCCCCCTCCTCCCAGTGCAGCTGAGAGACTCTCAAAATACACCAGCACTCAAGAGTAAATTATCTGGTGCTCCACATCGCTTTCTCCTCTCCTGAAAAGCTCATCAAATTCTCATAAAATGCTGATTAACTGAACAATAAATGTTGGCTGTTTCACTTTGAATGAGTAATTGCAAGCGCAAATTGCAACAAGTCCTTTGATACTAGTTTGGCACTTGCTCACTCGTCCTCCGAGAGGTTTAACCCTCTCTAAGTTTAATTTTCTTTGTGTGTGCGCGCGCGCCAATTTTGAGCTCATCAAGGTGAGGGAAAATCTGAAATAAAAAGCAGCAAAGGCTGGAAATACACTGCGGTTTTGCTGGAATAAATAGGGAGAAACTGTTTCCAGTGGCAGAAGGGTCAGTAACCAGAGGACACAGATTTAAGGTAATTGGCAAAAGATCCAGAGGGGATAGGAGGAAAAAAATTTTACACAGTAAGTTATTATAATTTGGAATTCACTGCCTGAAAGGGCGGTGGAAGCAGATTTAATAGTAATTTTCAAAAGGGAATTGGATAAATACTTGAAGGGGAAAAATTTGCAGGGTTATGGGGAAAGAGCAGGGGGAGTGGGACTAATTGGATAGATCTTTCAAAGAGCCGGCACAGGCACGATGGCCTCCTTCTGTGTGGTATTATTCTATGATTGTGTGATTCTATGAATGTCTCTAAGCCCTAAGCTCTGGAATTCCATCCCTAAACCTCTCCGCCTCTCTCCCCTCCTTTAAGACCCTCCTTAAAACCTACCTCTTTGACCAAGCTTTTGGTCACCTGTCCTAATATCTCTTTATGTGGCTTTGGTGTTAAATTTTGTCTGATAATGCTTCTGTGAAGCGCCTTGGGACGTTTTACTATGTTAAAGGCGCTATATAAATGCAAGTTGTTGTAGACTCTTTGTTCAAACCCGTTATGTTAACCTGTCTTTTCTCTTTACAGATGCTGATAGATCTACTGCCCATTTCGAGCATTGACTGTTTTATTTTGAGGGGTGTTAGCGCTGGGGAATGGGACACTTTCCATTTCAGGCACCCAGTGCCAAGCATCAAGTACACCCAGGTCTGGGTATAACACAGGTAAATGCAGACTATCTCTCCCCTTCTCAACAGAAGCAAGCTCCCGACTGCAGTATCGTGCCATTTTCCCACCTCCCACACTGACTTCCCTTATGTCCTCTCAAAATGAGATTTGCTAGTTTAGTTCAAAAATAAGGGGAGTTTTATGCTGTTACTGTGACATTTTTTCCATTTTCCACACCAGCTACCTTGTAATCTCTGTAAGTGAGAATACAAATTTAGTGCCAATTAGTTTTGCTCTGAGTGCCCACATGCACTCGGAACTGGATTAATACCCGTCGAATTTATTCCACCTTCACAGCTCGCAGACAGATGAGGCTCCTGTAGAACCCGCCAAGGCTGGAGGTCAGAGGTGAAAGGCCAGCGCGTAACACACTGAATTAGAATTAACCCTTTCATCCACAAACAAAACCGACCCATCACCGATTTACTCAGCCAACACGTTCCTTACGAATGTGAATCTACCTCTCTTTATGGTATTGCTGCGTTCCCCACATTACAACAGTGACGCCACTTCAAAAAAAGTACTTCATTGGCTGTAAAGCACTTTGGGACATCGTGAGGTCATGAAAGGCACTGTATAACTAGGAGTTCTTTCTTTCTTTCTACAAGCTGCAATAATTACTTGGGGGCTGAGCAACGCTGGGAAATAGGATTGGAGAACCTTCTGTGACCCTATCGCACAGGCACAGATTACAGAAGCTTAAAGCAAAATTGCCTCGAAGCTATTCCGCTGGGTTTTTTCAGGAGGGCACCTTGTGTTCCTTTGCTTTTCCGTATTTAAGGCATGTTTTACATCAATTAGCTCTAATTCACCGCAGCAAAAATCAGACAGAAATTTAAATTTTCTTTCTTTCCCCCCATTAAGACTCACTAATTGAAAAGCTGCCGGGAGGCAGGGACTGAATGGGGCTGATTTCGAATCGTCGCAAATGAGCTGAAGTGAGATGAAGGCGCCAACAGATTTCACTCATTAGATTTGCAGGTTGCCGAGGTGTCGCTTAACAACTCCATGGTGGCCATGTGTCTCCGCACAGCGAGAGGGCGGCAGACTGAAATATAACAGACTCGGCGTTAAAAACTCAGCATCAACTCGCACGGCCGCGTGCTGCTCGCAGGGGCGACAAATATCATTTACTTTCTTACTGAAAGTCCGAGGCTGAGAGTGCACGAGACACTCAAGAGAGAGGATGAGTTCAATGAAGATTAAGTGACGCCAAGCTTGGGCAGCTCTCTCGCCCTCGCGTCACAAGCACTGTGTGTTCGAGTCCCACTCCAGAGACTTGAGCACATGATCTCGGATGGCCACTCCCAGTGCCAGTACTGAGGGAGTGCTGCACTGTCGGAGATGCCGTCTTTCGGATGAGACGTTAAACTGAGGCCCCTGTCCGTACTCTCATGGCCACTGTTCGAGGAAGAGCAGGGGTGTGCTCCCTGGCCTTCTGACCAACATTTATCCCTCAACCAACGTCTAAAACATATCTTATTGCTGTTTGTGGGATCTTGCTGCGCACACTGGCTGTCACCTTTCCTTACATCACAACAGTGACTAGACTTCAAAAGCATTTCATTCAATGTAAAGAGCTTTGGGACGTCCTGAGATCAGGAAAAGCATGATATAAATGCAAGTCTTTCTTTCTTCCTTCTTTCAAAAGACTGGGTTGTAGGAGGAAGAGAGGACAGAGGGAGGCGTGGACTTCCTCAGCTCTTTAAGGTCCTGGGAAAGGAGGAGAGAACAAAAAAAAATTGAATAAAGAGCCGAGAATCCAAAGGTCTGGGGTGGGGGAGGGACGCAGGGAGAAAGGGAATCAGCCAAGGTTCAAGACAGTGTGGAGCTGCCAACTCTGGCGGGACGTATTCCTGGAGGTTTCATCACATGACCTCCTGCCTCTGGCCACTCCACTCGGTCAAATAGCCCTTGTATGCTCATCTCCAATATTTCTACAACTAATAAACAAAAGTGCTCAAAGAAAATGAAAAAAAAACGCACAATTTTGTTTAATTCCCCTACGATTTTTCTCCCGGGGTTTTGCTCGCAACTGGAGATTAATCTTTAATTTCTGGAGACTCCAGGGGCAATCCTGGAGGGTTGGCAACCCCTGGATGGCGACCTTAAATTGGAGGAGGAATGGAAGACTGAAGGGCCTCGTCTCCGAATGAGCTGGAGTAGGAGATGGTGCCATTTGTTTTTTGTTGCATATGCAATATATTCGATAAATGACACAGGACATGACGATAAGAAGCAGCTCGAATATAATGTGTACAATGTTCAATTTATCATTTGCTTCACTCAGATGCTTCTAACGCCCACTTGCTCTCACTCCATGAAGCACTGCGTAGACGGAGTCTGTCACAAAATATGGAGGTGGCCAGTCACAAAACATGGGTTGGAATATATCCGACTGACTCTCATGCAGTAACATTCAGTTTGTAATTAAAGGAACAAAATGAGAACTCCGTGTGGCAAAAACAATGAAGGGGAGTTTCCCCGGTGTCCTGGGCCAATGTTTATCCCTCAATTAACACCACGTAAAAACAGATTATCTGGTCATTATCACATTGCTGTTTGTGGGATCTTGCTATGCGCAAATTGTCTGCCGCGTTTCCCACATTACAACAGTGACTACACTTCAAAAAGTACATCATTGGTCGTAAAGCGCTTTGGGACGTCTTGAGGTCGTGAAAGGCGCTATATAAATGCAAGTCCTTTCATCGTTTCTGTTTTATGCTGTGTAATGGTTTACTTGCTGCCAGTCTGCCATCTGCAGGAGTGGGGAGAGGATGGTGAGAGATGAGTACCCAGCCATCCAGCAGATCAGACTGTGCCACCTCCCCGTCACATGAGCAGGGATACAAATTACTCAGCTTATGCCAAGCCGGTAAACGGGAGTCTTTACGGTCACACGAGAAATGGAACTGTACACCCAGACAACAACAACTTGCATCTATATAGCGCCTTTAATGTAGTAAAACGTCCCAAGGTGCTTCACGGGAAGTGATTATCAAATAAAATTTGACACCGAGCCACATAAGGAGATATTAGGACAGGTGACCAAAAGCTTGGTCAAAGAGGTAGGTTTTAAGGAGCGTCTTAAAGGAGGAGAGAGAGAGGCGGAGAGGTTTAGGGAGGGAATTCCAGAGCTCAGGGCCTAGACAGCTGAAGGCACGGCCGCCAATGGTGGAGCGAAGAAAATCGGGGATGCGCAAGAGGCCAGAATTGGAGGAGCGCAGAGATCTCGGAGGGTTGTAGGGCTGGAGAATGTTATAGAGATAGGGAGGGGCGAGGGCCATGGAGGGATTTGAAAACTAGGGCGAGAATTTCAAAATCGAGGTGTTCCCAGACCGGGAGCCAATGTAGGTCAGCGAGCACAGGGGGTGATGGGAGAACGGGACTTGGTGCGAGTTAGGATACGGGCAGCAGAGTTTTGGATGAACTCAAGTTTACAGAGGGTGGAAGATGGGAGGCCGGCCAGGAGAACATTGGAATAGTCAAGTCTGGAGGTAACAAAGGGCACGGGTGAGGGTTTCATCATCAGATGAGCTGAGGCAGGGCGCAGACACACCTAACCTGTATCACACGAGCACCTGCTCTCTCCTGTGGAGACAAGTGGGATGGATGAAGAAAGATTCTGTTTGAGACAATTAAACTCCAGGGCTGGCGCATGTCACTGGTAGAACAATGAGAACTTCATGTCACCACAACAGACTGACTCGCCAATCCCTCTCAGTGAAGCTGTGGGAAACAGGCAGCAATTCTTTATTTTTAGAATTTCCGTGCAATGCAAAATGAAAAAAAAAATCTAAGTATAACATACACCAGGGAACGGATGCTTCTTGCAGAGTGAGTAACAAATAGTTCGCAGTACATGCTGTGCTGTTTTACCAGTTATAATGTGTACTATTCTGTGTATTTTGCATAAACTGTTTTATTTTGTTGGACAAGTTATATGCTGCGATTTTAACTCAGGGCGGGGGCTGAGGGGGAGGTCAGACCACCTGAACATCGACAGCGTGAGTCCCGGGAGATTTTAACTCTTGGGCCTTATCTGCATAGGCTGACACTCCCAGCGCCTGCACTGAGGGAGTGCTGCACTGTCGGAGGTGCCGCCTTTCGGATGAGGCGTTAAACCGTCCGACCTCTCAGGTGGATGGAAAAAATCCCAGGGCGCTATTTCAAAGAAGAGCAGGGGAGTTCTCCCCGGTGTCCTGGGCCAATATTTATCCCTCAGCCAACATCACTAAAACAGATTATCTGATCATTTACCACATTGCTGTTTGCGGGATCTTGCTGTGCGCAAATTGGCTGCCGCGTTTCCTACAGTGACTATACTTCGAAAAAGCACTTCATTGGCTATAAAGCGCTTTGGGACGTCCTGAGGTCGTGAAAGGCGCTATATAAATGCAAGTCTTCCTGTTTTTCTTTTTAATGTGGGAAATGTATAAAAATGCCACACAGATTATAGCAGAGAAACTGTCCAAATCAGCTAAATTAGGGCTGGTTTTGCACTGCAGGCCCAAGCCCACAAGGGAATGGATCAAGTCTGCCCAAACCCATTGAACTCTCAAAGCCAACAGGCAGAAGACAATTTAAATCCATTACACTTTGCTGGATTTGAGCCTAGAGCCCCAGAAGTGAAAGACTGTGTGTGTATCCCAATGTGTCACCTGGTTCTCTCCCCTCTCAAGTGTTAAATCTATTCCCCTTCCTCACATCCATTTGATGCTTCAGTCACTGGCCATAACAGCAGCCAGATTCTCCTACAGTCCTACCGATCTCAGACTGGAACCTCCTGCCTGGAGTCTCACCGAATCCCTCTCCGTTCTACAGTTAATCCCAATTAAGACACTCAACTCACTGCTGGGTATTTGTGGGTGTGAACCCCAAATACTCGCCCTTTTATGGAAGAAGGTTTTTGGCCCACTGGTGCCAGCCTGAAATAGTCTCAATTGTTCATCTCTGTTGCTGGGCAAAGTGCCCAGGAGCGAGAGGTTAAGCACATTCTCGAAAAGGGAAAAAAAAAGCAGCTTTTATTTCTTTGTTCCTTTTCACCGACCGATTGACTGTGTATAGCCTAGAGTGAGCATAAAAAACTAAAGGAAATAAGAATAAATTCTCCTTAAATGTCAAAGTCCTGAGTGACCTTTTGAAATTGAAAGTCTAAAGATAGCCATTCGATCACTCATTAACTGTTTCAGTACTTTATCAACCGTGAATAGGTCCTGCTAGATTCTACAGGTATCCTGTCACCAGCCTCTCCCTAATTACAGTCACTCTCTCACCACTTACTGCCTACTTCCAACTGTGTAACATCGCCTGTCTCCGTCCCTGCCTCAGCTCATCTGCTGCTGAAACCCTCATCCGTGCCTTTGTTACCTCCAGACTGGACTATTCCAACGCTCTCCTGGCCGGCCTCCCATCTTCCATCCTCCATAAGCTTCAGCTCATCCAAAACTCATATCCTAACTCGCACTAAGTCCCGTTCACCGATCACCCCCTGTGCTCATTGACCTACATTGGCTCCCGGTCCAGCAACACCTCGATTTTAAAATTCTCATCCTTGTTTTCAAATCCCTCCGTGGCCTCGCCCCCTCCCTATCTCTGTAACCTCCTCCAACCGTACAACCCTCCGAGATCTCTGCTCTCCTCCAATTCTGGCCTCTTGTGCATCCTCGATTTTCATTGCTCCTCCATTGGCGGCCGTGCCTTCAGCTGTCCAGACCCTAAGCTCTGGAATTCCCTCCCCAAACCTACTGGCCTCTCTACCTCTCTCTCTCTCTTCCTTTAATACACTCCCTAAAACCTACCTCTTTGACCAAGCTTTTGGTCACCTGTCCTAATATCTCCTTAAGTGGCTCAGCATCAAATTTTGTTTGATAATCGCTCCTGTGAAGCACCTTGGGACGTTTTACTATGTAAAAGGCGCTATATAAATGCAAGTTGTTGTTGTTGTTACTGACCATTTTCAATTACAGAGGAACACAAAGCTGCTTAGATTGAAGTGTTAGTGCTGATTGTGGACAGGTGTTTAACATATCCATGTGATATCATTCGATCATTCGTTCAACACAAGCTCCAACCTACTTCAAATAAATGGGTCAGCCCTCCGTTAAAACGGCCAGTACAGGAATTTTAATCAAAGAGCAAATCATTCATCGATTATCACCCACAGTAATCTCCGGCCTCTTCCGATTAAATCGGTCTCTTCCCGTTTACGCTTAGCCTTTTCCCATTCGGGTGAAATGATCGATACCCAACTCTCCGTCACTGTCTGTATGGTAACTGGGCATAGCTGAGGCTAGGAGGATGAAAGGGTTAATCCCTTTGTTGAGAATATACACGCAACTATAAACAACAGCAGGGAGATGAAAGTGTTAATCCCCTCAGGAAGGAATTACCCTTTCCCCTGTTGTCAGTGAGCGTAGGCACAAATTGCCATTTCTGTAAGTTTTATTACAGAGCTGAGTCCTGCACAAGATCAGAAACTGATGCTCTCACAGAGCCTATAGATCTTAGAAAATATTACTCCTACCAACACCAACAACTTGCATTTATATAGCGTCTTTAACGGTGTAAAATGGCCCAAGGCGCTTCACGGGAGCGATTATCAAACAGAATTTGACACCGAGCCATATAAGGAGATATTAGGGACAGGTGACCAAAAGCTTGGTCAAAGAGGTAGGTTTTAGGGAGCGTCTTAAAGGAGGAGAGAGAGGCGGAGAGGTTTAGGGAGGGAATTCCAGAGCTTATGGTCGAGGCAGCTGAAGGCACGGCCGCCAATGGTGGAGCGATGAAAATCGGGGATACGCAAAAGGCCAGAATTGGAGGAGCGCAGAGATCTCAGAGGGTTGTCGGGCATTTCTGTTAATTAGTTATAGAAATATTGGAGATGGGAAAAAGGGCTGTTTGACTGACAGTCAAGAATCATCCAATTGGGTAATGAAGAGCCTGTTCACGATCCAATGCGCGTGGGAAGGCGGGGCCTCCGAGGATGGACGTTTTGGGCGACCAATGGCGGTAGTGTGGGGGTGGGGTGATTGGAGGCAGGAGGTCATGTGATGAAACCTCCAGGAATACATCCAACCAGAGTTGGTAACCCTACTTGACTCTCGTGCCCTTTGGGTAAAGACCGCCCTTTCGAACTTTTACCCTTAAACCCCTCATTCCATTGGCAGAGGTCTGGGAGCAGATTGCTCGTCCGCCATCTTGACAGCTGGTGTCATGTGAGGAAGTTAGAGGCAAAAAAAGAACCAAGAGTGAGTTGATCCCCAAATAAACACATTCCTACGGAAACTCTGCAGTGCTCCAAATTCCCTCCCAATTCAAAAAACATGCTCTGCCCACAAGAGGAGAGGTTGTCTCCAGCTGAACTTTTGGACATGATTTTCCTTTCATTGGGGAGTCACACACTGCATGACTCACAGGAAAACAAGCTGAAATATATCGTTCTGACTCATGAGCAGAATAGCGAGCATATCATTGCTTAAAAGGGACAGAGACTCCAAAGGTAAGCACTAACAATGATGTTCATTTACCTACCGGGAACCTCTGTGGTTTTCATTTAACCTGCGTGATCATCATACCATGAAGAGAGGAAACAAAGGCCTTCAGAGAATGTATTGTTCACAAAGGTTCTCGATAAAGTGAGGGTGTCAGCACAGGCTCAGTGGGCAGCACTCTCGGCTGTGAGTCAGAAGGTCGTAGGTTCATAGTCCCACTGCCAGAGACTTGAGCACAAATTCTAGGCCGACACTCCCGTTGCCAGAACTGAGCGAGTGCTGAGCATTGTCCAAGGTGGCGTCTTTCAGCTCAGACGTCTGCCCTCGCAGGTGGACGTAAAAGATCCCACTATTTCGAAGAAGAGCAGGGGGTGTTCTCCGGGTCAATATTTATCCCTTAACCAACATCATTAAAATGATCTGGTCATTTATCACATTGCTGTCTGTGGGATCTTGCTGTGCGCAAATTAGCTGCCACGTTTCCTACATTACAACAATGACTACACTTCAAAAAAGTACCTAATTGGCTGTTAAGCACTTTGGGACGTCCTGAGGTCGTGAAAGGCGCTATATAAATGCAAGTTCTTTCTTTCTTTCCTTCTAAAGTTTAACGTACATCCTTTCAAACAGTACTAAGGGGTAATCAGTCTCTCCGTCTCTCAGTAATGTCTGTATGTACGATGTCTTCAGACATTGACAAGATACTTGCTTCAGTCAGTTTCCCCGATTGCAAAAGCATGGGGCCGGAAGTTCAGTGTTTTAAAAACTCCGGTCTCCATTCTCCACACATGAGTTAGCACCAACACGGGCCTGAGCTTCAGAATTGCCTTCTTTTTTCAGAGAGCATATCTGAGGAGAGACTTCTCCTCAGGTGTCAGACTTTCCTCTCCCACCTGCAGCTCATTTGCATCAATCTCACTAACAGGAACAGCTGGCGACGGCTTGGTAATTTCAGTGAATCATTTCAAATTTTAATTAAACGGCAGCCTAGCAAGAAGTGTCCTTAAAGTTGTACCTGCTCATGGTGCTCGATCCCCATGCTAATGGTGTTGACTAGGATTGCCATCATAATTCCCCGGTTGAAGTACTTGCTCTCCACTATACTCGTCAGCTTGCAACGCGCCTCATTCCACAATTCAACGCACCAGCTCTTGTCCCCTTCCTTCCGTCTGCTCCTCTTGGTTTCTGGCACTGCGTCTGCATCTGTTTCCGCCTCACACACCTCCCCGGCCTCTGCGTCAACCCAGTCCGAGGGTTTGGCAGCTGGGGTCTGTTCGATGCTGTTGCATTGCGGGCAGTGGTTTGGGTCAGAGGTCAACATCAGGGCAATGGGCTGGACGATGGCATGTGGGGTGAACTCCAGATTCTCTGTCACGTGGTAGTGCCCTGAAAAGAAAGAGACAGCAGGTGTGAAGCAGGGCGATCGGTAGAGTAATGCACAGTGGAGACTATCTTGGAGAGAACAGACATTAAAGTCAAGCCAACCCAAGGATGAATCAGAGCTCTGACTTAGATGATGGAACCAAATCTAAAGTCAAGCCAAATCAAAAACAACTTTATTTTCTCTTATTCTCTCTTTTTTTAGAAAAGAAAAAGAAAGAACTTGCATTTATATAGCGCCTTTCACAATCTCAGGACGTCCCAAAGCGCTTAACGGTAAATTAAGTAATTTTTAAGTGTCGTCACCGTTGTAATGTCGGAAACGCGGCAGCCAATTCGCACACAGAAAGCAATGAGATAATGACCAGATAATCTGTTTCAGTGATGTTGGTTGAGGGATAAATATTGGCCCAGGACACCGGGGGAGAACCTCCCCTGCTCTTCTTCAAAATAGTGCCATGGGATCGTTTACATCCACCTGAGAGGGCAGACGGGGCCTCAGTTTAACATCTCATCCGAAAGACGGCACCTCTGACAGTGCAGCACTCCCTCAGTACTGCACTGGGAGTGACAGCCTAGATTATGGGCTCAAATCTCTGGAGTGGGGCTCGAACACTCAACCTTCTGACTCAGAGGTGAGAGTGCTGCCCACTGAGCTGATGTTCTCCCCTTCTCCAATGATGACGTACAGTTTCATAGGCATCAACCACCCTCCAGCACCCTGCAATTCATGTGTCATCCCAGAAGATGGGGCCAACAAGTTACTCAGTTGCGAGGGAACATCACACTGAGGTACAATCCAGTCCTCACCAACCCATACTTTTAGAAATAACTACTGGCCAGCAATCAGGAGCAGGAACCCTCACTGATTCCTGGAGTTGAGGCCATTTGTTGTGTCCCTAGAGTTCTCCCAACAGAGATTATTATTCTCATCCTTGTTTTCAAATCCCCCCATGGCCTCGCCCCTCCCTATCTCTGTAACCTCCTCCAGCCCTACAACCCTTCGAGATCTCTGCGCTCCTCCAATCCTGGCCTCTTGCCCATCCCCGATTTCCATCGCTCCACCATTGGCAGCCGTGCCTTCAGCTGACTAGGCCCTAAGCTCTGGAATTCCCTCCCTAAACCTCTCCGCCTCTCTCTCCTCCTTTAAGACGCTCCTTAAAACCTACCTCTTTGACCTAGCTTTTGGTCACCTGTCCTAATATCTCTAATCATTTCTTTCTCCCAGCCTCCCACTATCAGGTTAAACAATGCCCAAATCCCCAAACAAGGAGACAACAACTTGCATTTATATAGCGCCTTTGACATCGTAAAACGTCCCAAGGCGCTTCACAGGAGCGATTATCAGACAAAATTTGATTGGAGATATTAGGACAGGTGACCAAAAGCTTGGTCAAAGAGGTAGGTTTTAAGGAGCGTCTTAAAGGAGGAGGAAGAGAGAGAGGCGGAGAGGTTTAGGGAGGGAATTCCGGAGCTTAGGGCCGAGGCAGCTGAAGGCACGGCCGCCAATGGTGGAGCGATGGAGATCGGGGATGCGCAAGAGGCCAGAATTGGAGGAGCGCAGAGATCTCGGAGGGTTGTAGGGGCTGGAGGAGGTTACAGAGATAGGGAGGGGGGCGAGGGCCACGGAGGGATTTAAAAACAAGGATGAGAATTTTAAAATCGAGGCGTTCTCGGACTGGTCAGAATGCTGTCAGCTCATGCCCCATTCCAGCACATGAGCACGTGATGTAGTTTGACACTTTGGCATAATACTGAGGGAGTGCTATATTATTAGAAAGAAAGACTTGCATTTCTATAGCGCCTTTCACGACCACAGAACATCTCAAAGCGCTTTACGGCCAATGAAGTACATTTGAAGTGTAGTCATTGTTGTAACGTAGGGAAACGTGGCAGCCAATTTGCGCACAGCAAGATCCCACAAACCGCAATGTGATAAATGGCCAGATAATTTGTTTCTAGTGAAGTTGGTTGAGGGATAAATGTTGGCCCCAGGACACTGGGGAGAACTCCCCTGTTCTTCAAAATAAATTGATATCAGGAGGACCATCAGTTCTCAGAGAATGTGAAATGTTTGGTGTGGTTGGTCAGCCAGGGGAGCAGAGGCAAATCCCCCTGGGGTTCAAGATACAGCCGATGCTGGGAGGGGAGTTGAGATGAGCTGACGACACAACAGTGACTGAGTTTCAAAGATTATTCGTTGTGTGTGAAGCAATTTGGGGATGTGATGAGGCACTGTGTATAAAAATATATAATGTAAGGAATCTTACAACACCAGGTTATAGTCCAACAAATTTATTTTAAAATCACAAGCTTTCGGAGATTATCTCCTTCACCTGACGAAGGGGATAATCTCCGAAAGCTTGTGATTTTAAAATAAATTTGTTGGACTATAACCTGGTGTTGTAAGATTCCTTACATTTGTCCACCCCAGTCCATCACCGGCATCTCCACATCATTAAAAATATATAAGTGCAAGTCCAATCTTTTATGGGGTGAGTTTCCTCGGACTTTGTCTCCTAACTTTAGCGAAAGTTCGTTAGTTTTGGCGGCAGAGAAGTGAGGAAATTCACTCGTTACGTTCTTGTAACACTTTAGAATCATAGAATCACACAGCACAGGAGGAGGCCATTCAGCCCATCGTGCCTGTGCCGGCTCTTTGAAAGAGCTCTCCAATTAGTCCCACTCCCCCTGCTCTTTCCCCATAGCCCTGCAAATTTTTCCCCTTCAAGTATTTATCCAATTCTCTTTTGAAAGTTATTATTGAATCTGCTTCCAACGCCCTTTCAGGCAGCGCATTCCAGATCAGAACAACTCGCTGCGTGAAAGAATGTCTCCTCAGGCCTCCTCAAACCTCTCTGTGCGGCTCTCTATCTCCCTCACTCTGCCCTTCGTCCTACAATCGGCAGGCTGTCGAAAGCTAAACTTGGTGTCACCACTTCCTGGTTGAGTTTGAGCTCTCTCTTTTGGGCCTCTGCTCTCTTTACTCTGATTTCTCAATAAAAAAAAAACACGTCCGATTTGAAATCGCACAGGAGCAAATTTATATGAATTCAGCCTGCTATTTTGATTGAGGTGTTCGACACAAACACAATAACACATTATATACTAATATCATTCAACCCAAACACTTAGCACTTGGCTAAACTTGTAACAATTGAATGTGTAGCAATCAGAACCCTGACTGATGATCAAACCCATTTGTACACAAGTGTTTCGTTGCCTGAAAATATTTCTGTCACACTTCATAAATATTCTGTGGTCTGTTATTTGTAAAAGGCATCACTGGAAAAAGGCAATCAACGCTTGACTTATTTGCTGAAACAAGGACGTTTATCCTTTCCCATCAGGCAGACAGCTCCATGCTGTGGCCTAGAGATTTGTCCGCAATGTGCCCGTTCATGTGGCACTAAATGTCAGCCGTGGCTCGGTGGGCAGCACTCTCGCCTCTGAGTCAGAGAGGTCGTGGGTTCACGTCCCACTCTAGAGGCCTGAGCACAAAATCCAGGCCGACACTCCCAGTGCCAGTACTGAGGGAGTGCTGCACTGTCGGAGGTGCCGTCTCTCTGGTGAGACATTAAACCGAGGCCCCGTCTGCCCTCTCAGGTGGGTGTGAAAGATCCCACGGCCACTATTTCAAAGGAGAGCGGGGGGAGTTCTCCCCCATTGTCCTGGCCAATGTTTATCCCTCCAGCAACATCATTAATAGATTACCTGGTCGTTTATCACATTGCTGCTTGTGGGATCTTGCTGTGCGCAAATTGGCTGCCATGTTACCTACATTACAACAGTGACTACACTTCAAAAAGGATTTCATTGGCTGTAAAGCTGGTGAAAGGTGCCATATGAATGCAAGGCCTTTCTTCCTGACCTTTGCCCCCCTGACCCCTGATTACCTACCGCACTCCTTCTCGCAGATGCCAAGATTGGAAGCTCCTCGCTTATGGTGGAGGCTGGCGTAGAGGCCCACAGTGCGCCGCTTGGCCTTGCGCAGGATGTGGCACACGTACTGGAAGATCGCCTCGTAGCAGTCGCCCGGCTCGGCAAAGCTGCCCACCGTGCTGGACGAGAGGTACAGGGCGCGCTGCTCCTGCATCAGCTGGTGCTCCCGCTGCTTCGTCTCCGAGAACTGCGTCGCTATGACAACCAGGCACAGGTTGATCATGAAGAACGAGCCTACCTAAGGAAGAAAAGGAGAGGGAGCTTTACGTAGGTTTCTCTCAGCAACTCTCTCCGGCTCCGACAACGCAGGCCTGAGGGAAAAGCATCTCGTGGAAACATACAGCACAGAAGGAGGCCATTCAGCCCATCTTGCCTGTGCAAGGTCTTTGAAAGAGCTCTGTTCTCTCTCCATAGCCCTGCAGATTTTTCCCCTTCAGGTATTTATCCAATTCCCTTTTGGAAGTTACTCTTGAATCTGCTTCATCTGAATCATCTTTCGATCAGGCACTTTACAGCCACCTGGCTTCAACTTTGAGTCCAGCAACTTCAGATCATAATCACTGCTCCCATTTTCTCGGACAGCAGGTGCTGGTAATGGTGCTGCTTGTTGCCATTTACAGCTCCGCTGGAGCCATCTTATGCTCCTTTACATCTTTCATTATCACCCCCTTTTTGCCTCGCACCATCATCCCTCTTGTCATTTAATCACTCCTGCCCTCCACCCTATCACAGACTTTCCCCGTTGTTCTTTCCTCCGCCCCTCCCTGGCCCCCCCCCCCGGCCTTTCCCCCCGGTCTCTGTACTTGCTTATAAACTGTTAGATCTCTTACTTTTCTGGATCTGAAGAAAGGTCATCGACCTGAAACGTTAACTCTGTTTCTCTCCCCACAGATGCTGCCTGACCTGCCGAGTGTTTTCCAGCATCTTCTCTTTTTATTACAAATAAGTTGTTGCTGCCTATAACCAATGTAAGTAACTCGAAGCAAATGAGCCCATTTTTTTGTTTTTTGTCGCACAGGGAAACCTAGTTGAAGGCCCAAGGCCTACTGTGGGAGTTGGGTTGCCAACTCTAGTTGGCCATGTTCCTGGAGGTTTCATCACATGACCTCCCGCCTCGAACCACCCCCACACTCCCGCCATTGGTCCATCCCCCTGGTGACACTGCCTCCCCATGGTCAACTGGAAAGGGGACAGACTCTTTGTTGCCCGATTGGACTAACCTTGACTGTAAGTGAAACAGCCCTCTTTTCCCCCATCTCTCCCATCATAATTAAAAACAGAAAATGAAAATAAAACACAATTTTGTTTATTGCCCCTACGATTTTTCTCCTGGGTTTTTGCTCGTAACAGTGTCCTGGAGATTACTCTTCAATTCCTGGAGACTCCAGGACAACCCTGGAGGGTTGGCAACCCTTATGTGGGAGGCATAACCAAGTCTGCAAAAAGCAGGAGAGAAGACACTGTTAATAAGGAGGTAATGATCAAGTGACGCCAAGCTTGGGTTTTAACAGCCCGTAGATTGTTGAAGGAAGGGAAGACTGAGAAAGATGAGGTGTTCTACAATGTTCAGACCTGAGGAAAGAATGAGCTAGAGTCGGAGATGGTGCAATGAGCCTTGATTTCAACACAGTGAGGATACAGGGAGGAGAAAGTGTGTGTCGGACAGGGAGTTTGACTTTGAGCAAGAGTGAGAGAGGAACGTTCAGAGCAGCACCCACCAGGATAGTATCAATAAAATAGCAAGAGACGAGATTTGCAATGGAGGGAGAGAGAGGGGTTGGACACTCAGACATCCAATCCCTCCATCACTGACGCACCGTGGCTGCAGTGTGTACCATCCACAGGATGCACTGCAGCAACTCGCCAAGGCTTCTTCGACAGCACCTCCCAAACCCACGACCTCCACCACCTAGAAGGACAAGGGCAGCAGGTCCATGGGAACACCACCACCTACACGTTCCCCTCCAAGTCACACACCATCCCGATTTGGAAATATATCGGCCGTTCCTTCATCGTCGCTGGGTCAAAATCCCGACCTAACAGCACTGTGGGAGAACCTTCACCACACACTCTGCAGCGGTTCAAGAAGAAGGCCCACCTCCACCTTCTCAAGGGGCAACTAGGGATGGGCAATAAATGCCGGCCTCGTCCACATCCCGAGAATGAATTAAAAAAAAGCTTACCAGCTAATAGCAAAATGAAAGAGGTAGCCATTCTAACCCTGAACAGAAAGCTGAGAAACTGCTGTCCAGAACTACCTGCAGCCAGTCAACTCTCTCTTGGAACCCTCCGCGGTTGTGAATGACCTAAATCTGGTAAAGAACGCACCCAGTTGCCAGCGTAAGCTGCAATTCCAGGAGCTGACACAGAGACCTACACGAGCTGCACAGAATTATTAGCTTGTACAGAGTGTGAACTGAACCTGTCAGCTGAGGCAACACCTTTCAGCAAATAAGCTGTCACCGTCCAAATAATGGTGAGATTGAAAAGTTATGCACTTACCCAAGAATAGAAACTGTTCATAAGTGAGTGTTGGGAATTTCGGTGAGGAGGCTGAGAGAGAGTGTGTGTTTGTACACACTGTGCAACTACGTGTAACAGAGGCTGACAATAGCTGGAGTGACTCCTGAACATAGCTTCCCAATGGGCTCAGTGGGAGTAAAAGGATTAAATTGTCCCCCAGCATCCACAGCCTTTCGGGGGAGAAAGTTCCAGATTTCCACAACCCTTTTGTGTGGAAAAAGTGCTCCCTGATTTCCCTCCTCAACGGCCAGGCTCTAATTTGAAGATTGTGTCCCCCTCGTTCTTGATTCTCCCACCACAGGAAATAGTATCTCAGGGTCTACCCTATCCAATCCTGATGTGGAGATGCTGGTGATGGACTGGGGTTGACAATTATAAACAATTTTACAACACCAAGTTATAGTCCAACAATTTTATTTTAAATTCACAAGCTTTCGGGGGCTTCCTGAGGAAGGAGGAAGCCTCCGAAAGCTTGTGAATTTAAAATAAAATTGCTGGACTATAACTTGGTGTTGTAAAATTGTTTACAACTATCCAATCCTCTCATTCATAGAGTTGTGTTCCAACGTCAAAAAATTAATTGGTCCAGTTTTTAAATTTGCCTCTCTCATACAAATTCTAGCAAAATGCCTGAGCAAGTTCGGCTTTGAACAGAAAAAAAAGTACCAGTGAAATAAAAGAGAACTTTCTAGAACAGAAAAATGACACTAATGATAAAATCTGGATTGAATGAAAGGCACGGGGTAGGGAATGATGGGATGTCGAGGGTTGCTCTGACAACACAGTCAGTCATCAGCAATCTGATTATTCCATCTGATTGTTATTCTTTTACTTATTTTATTTCCATTTTTTTGCCTTTTGCTTTGGAAGGTACAGAGTGATGACACTGTTTCAAACTTCCTGCAGTCTTCACAAGTATTCAAAAAACCCCACGACCCCCCTCCCTCCACCCTAACCCCGCACCACCCCGGTCAAGTCGAACTTATCATTGACGTCCTCAGAACATCCCAGAATGTTCCACCTTCAGTCAACTGCTTTCGAAGTATTGTAATGTAGGGAACATCACAGTACATTTCCACACAGCAAGATCCCATATACAGCCAATAAGGTAGATGACCAGACAATCTGTTTCTATAGTATTATTGGTTCAGAGAGGAAAGTCGCCCAGGACACTGGGGGAGCTCACCGCTTAGCCTCATATTGCACCATGGGATCTATTACATCTACTTGAGGCCTCAGGTTAGCATCTCATCCAACGCCTCAAATTTAAAATTGTCATCCACGTGTTCAAATCCCTCCCCATCTCTGTAACCTCCCCCAGCCCTACAACCCTCCGAGATCTCTGCGCTCCTCCAACTCTGGCCTCTTGTCCATCCCCCCACTCTCTTCCCTCCACCATTGGCGGCCGTGCCTTCAGCTGCCTGGGCCCTGAGCTCTGTAATTCCTTCCCTAAAACTCTCCGCCTCTCTCTCCTCCTTAAAGACGCTCCTTAAAACCTACCTCTTTGACCAAGCTATTGGTTACCTGTCCTTATGCGGCTCGGTGTCAAATTTTGTCCGATATCGCTTCTGTGATTATTATGTCAAAGGAACTTTCTCCCTCCATCCCAGAGGAATTTCCGATTAACCGCAGGCGAGGGAGGAAGAAGCAATGAGAGGGAATGAGAGCAAAAATGACTCTAAAAAACACACACAGTGCCACAGCAAGAGATTTACTTTGTTGAGATACTTACTATGATCAGCAAGATGAAATAAATGAAATTGTAGAAGGAATGTGCATCCATCACATAGTACATGATTTCAACCCAGCCTTCCAGGGTAATAACCTGCCAAGAGAAAATCAGAGCACTATTAACATCTGGCAACATCTCCCCCACAGCAAGGCAGTACCAAGCTCTTCCATCCCTCTCATTTTCACCTGATTGCAACTGTCGCACAGTCGCAGTGGGGAGAGAATATTCTGGAGAGACTCTCACAGGCGCTAACTAAATGGTATAATTTTAGAAGAGGCGGGAACAGAGAGTGATCGGGGGGTTCATGTACACAAATCTTTGAAGGCGGCAGGTCAAGTTGTTAAGGCTGCTTCAAAAGAAAAGCATACGGGATCCTGGGCTTTATAAATAGAGGCACAGAGTACAAAAGCAAGGAAGCTGTGTAAAGTATTCCATTCCTTAATACTAACCTTCCATTTTGCGTGGTTTTGGTATACAGGAATCGCGAGGGGAGAAAAGACTAAGGTCCATCTGGTTCGCCTTCTACCATCCTGGTGTTCACGTGATATGACGATAATGGAGTTGTTAACTAATTATAACAATCAATCTCTATCAATGAGTCTCCAACAGACCCAGACATGAGGCGAGGGAAACCCCCAGTGGTGGAGAGCTTTGGGAACCATGGCTCCAAAGTCACCTGTTCCTCCCGAGCACGTTACACTCACCACACGTCACGCCTCAAATTACTCACATACTGAATCCCAAAATGTTATTTTCTGAAAGAAATCTTATCTAATTTGAATGAAGTGACATAAATCTACCTATAACACCAAAGATGCATGGGTTGAATATTAAGCCACCGGATATTATAATTTCAGTAAAGAATTGAAGAAAAGTTTAGGATGTGTAATTTTGGACAAGCATTAACAACAATATAACTAGCAATATGGAATATCAACGGAGAGCTCTAACAGAGGGAAGTCACTCTGGAGGTTCACTAATGTAACTGGCCACTCGTCGTGCCCCAAGTTACCTGAAATATCACGATCCAGGCGTAGACAATGTTGTCGAAGTTAATGGCGCCTTTATGCGGGTTCTTGTTGCCGGTCTGGCACACGGTGTAATAACGGTTCCAGTTAACGCAGCCCCCGGTAACGTTGAGCTCCTGTCCAAGAGCTGCGTAGTAGTAATAATCGTCTTTGTCCAGGCAGCAGTCGTGGCCTTCGTCCCTCAGGGCCGGGATCTCGTGACATCCCATAATGCCATTGTCTCCGGACAGAGAGCAGATGAAAGGGGTTTCATCGTCCTTCTCGGGATGGTAGTACTGAGGCAGAGAGAGACCATTGAACCTGAAAAGTAAATGGAGGAACATTAAGCGTACCTTGGGATGCCCATTTGTAGGGGTGAGTAGGGGCCGTGTGGTGCCTTTAAGGGGAAGCTCGATAAGTACAAGAGGGAGAAGGGAATAGAAGGGTGTGCTGATAGGGTTGGATGGAGTAGGTGGGAGGAGGCTCGTGCGGAACCAGTTGGGCCGAATGGCCTGATTCCATACTGTACATTCGATGTAATTCTATATAACTATGCTAAGGCAGGGGCCTGATTCCTACCAATCACTGAGTTGCTGATCTCGGCCGTGTGAGACCTGGGACCAATCCACCACAGTCACGGGTGTTTGTCTTGTCTTTATTGTATCGATTATTCCTCTGGACTTTGTTTCTTTGCCCCAGTTGACTCACTCTCACCACCCCCCCTCCCCCCGCCCCTCCCCCCCCCCCCCCCGGGTTGAATCACAGAGTCACTGTTGTCTCCGACTCCAGCTCATCTTCGCCCAGGGTTTGAAGCTCAAGGACCAAAACAGCGGGAGATCTGACGAGGTAAATCAGGACGGAGCGCTCAGGTTGTAAAAAGAGAAGAAAGAACTTGCATTTATATAGCGCCTTTCACGACCTCAGGACGTCCCAAAGCGCTTTGCAGCCAATGAAGTGCTTTGAAGCGTAGTCACTTTTGTAATGTAGGGAAGGGAAATGTGGCAGCCAATTTGCACACAGCAAGCTCACACAAACAGCAATGAAATTAATGACCAGATCATCTGTTTTTAGTGATGTTGGTCGAGGGATAAATATTGGCCCCAGGACACTGGGAGAGAACTCCCCTGCTTTTCTTCGAGTAGTGCCATGGGATCTTTTATGTCTACCTGAGAGGGCAGACGGGGCCTCGATTTAACGTCTCGTCCGAAAGACGGCACCTCCAACAGTGCAGCACTCCCTCAGTACTGGCACTGGGGAGTGTCGGCCTGGATTATGTGCTCAAGTTTCTAGAGTGGGACTTGAACCCATGACCTTACAGGGACGAGAGAGCCGCCCACTGAGCCACGGCTGACATAGATTGTAGGAGGAAAGGAAGTGTGGAGGCAGGTACAGCCATAGAACCATAGAAAAGAAACAGCACAGAAGGGGGCCATTCGGCCCATCATGTCCATGCCGGCTCCAAGAATAACCAGGTGCCCATTCTAATCCCACCTTCCAGCACTCGGTCCGTAGCCCTGCAGCTTACAGCACTTTAGGTGCAGGTCCAGGTACTTTTAAAAAGAGTTGAGGGTCCCTGCCTCTACCACCAATTCGGGCAGCGAATTCCATACACCCACCACCCTCTGGGTAAAAAAGTTTTTCCTCATGTCCCCTCTAATCCTTCCGCCAATCAGCTTAAATCTATGTCCTCTAGTTCTTGAACTCTCCGCTAGGGGAAAACAGGTACTTCCTGTCTACTCTATCTGGGCCCCTCATAATTTTGTACACCTCGATCAAGTCTCCCCTCAGCCTCCTCTGCTCCAAGGAAAACAACCCCAGCCTATCCAATCTCTCCTCGTAGCTGCAATTTTCAAGCCCTGCCAACATTCTTGTAAATCTTCTCTGCACTCTCTCCAGAGCAATTACATCTTTCCTGTAATGTGGTGACCAGAACTGCGCACAATGCTCCAGCCGTGGCCTTACCAACGTTTTATACAGTTCCATCATTACATCCCTGCTTTTGTATTCTATAACTCGGCTAATAACGGAGAGCATTCCGTATGCCTTCTTCACAACCTTATCTACCTGTACTGCCACCTTCAGGGACCTGTGCACATGCACTCCAAGGTCTCTCACTTCCTCTACCCCTCTCGATATATTCCCGTTTACTGCGTATTCTCTTTTACTGTTTGCCCTCCCTAAGTGCATTACCTCACACTTCTCCGGGTTGAACTCCATTTGCCACTTTTCCGCCCACTCCACCAACCCATTGATATCTTCTTGGAGTCCACAGCCATCCTCTTCACTATCAACTACACGGCCAATTTTTGTGTCGTCTGCAAATTTGCCAATCATGCCCCCTACATTCAAGTCCAAATCATTAATATATATCACAAACAGCAAGGGGCCCAACACTGAGCCCTGTGGCACACCACTGGAAACGGATTTCCAGGTGAGGCGTCCCGCTATCTTTTGAAGTCCTGGGAAAGAATGAGTTTAAAGCAGGAGACACGGGGCGTCAAGATTTGATTTCAACAGTGGTTAAAGGGTGTGTGGGACGGTCTGGTTGTAATCGAGGAGGAAGAACAGAGGAGCAGAGAGGCCTAATGACTAAAGCAATATTGGTAAAAGAGAAATAATAACTTGCATTTATATAGTGCCTTTAATGTAGAAAAACATCCCAAGGTGCTTTACAGGAGCGATTATCAAACAAAATTTGACACTGAGTCACATAAGGAGATACAGGTGACCAAAAGCTTGGTCAAAGAGGTCGGTTTTAAGGAGCGTCTTAAAAGAGGAGAGAGAGGTGGAGAGGTTTAGGGAGGGAATTCCAGAGCTTAGGGCCCAGACAGCTGAAGGCACGGCCGCCAATGGTGGAGCGATGAAAATCGGGAATAGGCAAGAGGCCAGAATTGGAGGAGCGCAGAGATCTTGGAGGATTGTAGGGCTGGAGGAGGTTACGGAGATAGGGAGGGGCGTGAGGAGTTTGTAGTCGTGTATATTTGCCCGGGTCTGTATAATTTAGGTCCACATTCAAGGACGAGACTCTGTTCTCATTCTTATGAATTATTTACAGGGTCGATGATTTTCAAAGCACTCTCTTTAATCTCTTACAACCAGGACAGTGAATGGAGGACACACCTCAGTCCTGGGAAGGAGCATAAATTACAATTTAGCGAAAAGGATTAGTGCAATTAAGGGAGCTCGTCTTTGCTGGCTTGTTCCTATGACAACGCAATCAGCTATTGTCTGCTCTGAGCAATCTGGTGGCTGCGTTGTCCGATCTTCTTGTCCTGACACAAGTTGCTGAACGGCGTCTAAACTGGAATTGAAGGATTCAGATTGAGATGATCTGACTCAGTCCCCATCACCCTGAACCTTGGGCAGGTGGGATGGGAGTATGCAATGGAATGTAGGGACCCTGCCCAGTGTGTTTCTTTTTATCACTGGGTAATGAACAAGAACTAAGTGCATCAAAGTACTTGGAAGGAGACAAAGAAACTATCACATCTGTCAAGTACATACTTGATGATTTCAATCGGTCCCCTGTATTAAGTCCTTATCTGTAATGCTAACATATGCTAAACTGCCACTTCAGGCACAGTGAATGTCGAACTGCATATTATTCAGCTCCAGGATTCACAAAGGACCTTGTATCCCCTCTTCCTCCAGCCTCGGTTATACTGCAGAATCATTCAATGTGATGGCAGACCCGGTGAAATCGCCCACTGCAACTCCCCGTCTAGACTCATAAGGTCACGTGGCCATGGTACTGTCCGGCGGCTGGAGCAGTAACCCCAGCCAGTCAGAGTCAGTGCCTCCAGGAGAGGGAGGAAGAAAATCAGGAGTAAGAGAGAGAGACAGAGCAAGAGACAGAGAGTAAGACAGAATCAGATGAAGGGACACAGAAACACAGAGGCAGAGAGAAACAGACAATTATGCACAGAGAGAAGCAGACAGACAGCAACAGAAAGAGAGACGGAGAGACAGGCAGAGAGAGAGACAGAGAGAGAGAGATAGAGAGAGAGATAGAGAGAGAGGCAAAGAGAGAGCGAGACAGGCAGAGAGAGAGAGACAGAGAGGCAGAGAGAGAGAAAGACTGAGAGACAGAGAGAGAGGCAGAGAGAGGCAGAGGGAGAGAGAGAGACAGGCAGACAGAGAGACTGGGAGAGAGGCAGAGGGAGAGAGAGAGAGAGAGAGACAGGCAGAAAGAGAAACAGGGAGAGAGGCAGAGAGAGAGAGAGACTGAGAGACAGGCAGAGAGAGACAGAGAGAGAGGCAGAGAGAGAGAGAGAGAGAGACAGGCAGAAAGCGAGACAGAGACCGAGGCAGAGAGAGATAGAGAGAGGCAGACAGACAGAGAGAGAGAGATAGGCAGAGAGAGATAGAGAGAGGCAGACAGACAGAGAGAGAGAGATAGGCAGAGAGAGGTAGAGAGAGGCAGACAGACAGAGAGAGAGAGATAGGCAGAGAGAGATAGAGAGAGGCAGACAGACAGAGAGAGAGAGATAGGCAGAGAGAGGTAGAGAGAGGCAGACAGACAGAGAGAGAGAGATAGGCAGAGAGAGGTAGAGAGAGGCAGACAGACAGAGAGAGAGAGATAGGCAGAGAGAGGTAGAGAGAGGCAGACAGACAGAGAGAGAGAGATAGGCAGAGAGAGGTAGATCTTGACTCTGCGATAGTGTAAAACGGGTGATAGTGAGTCGGCAGCTTGTTTTATTTTTATTTCCATGGTCTTTTATTTCCACCCGTAGTGTAGTTGGGGACCGTGGTGCTCCCAATCACCAAAGGACAATCCAGCACATTCTTACATCGAATAAACAGGAATTTTGAGTTTGATGTTTCGAGATACTCACAGTGTCAAATTCTCTTCTAAGAAGCAGCGATTTCGGAGCAGCCCAGCCCATAACTGCACACCGATGATGCCAAATATAAAAAAGACAAAAAAGCAGAGCAGGAGGACATTGCCCAGCATCGGGAGAGTGTCCAGCAACAAATTGACCAGGATCCTCATACCTGCACACAACAAAGAAACACAGAGTGACGCAGCAAGTAAAGGGTACACAAGATTTGGACTGTCTGGGTCATGAGGGCTTTCTGAAACTCTTTCTCTCCCAGTTCCACTGGCTTCTTATGCCCCAGGGTATTGAAATTTAATTCCTTCACCTTGGTTTCAAATTCCTCCACGGCCTTGCTGTTCCCTTATGTCCCTGCATGCACTCTATGCTCCTTCCCTCCACTCCTCTAACCCTGGGCTTCTTCTCACTCCTCCCTCCCTCCCCTCATCTAACACCTTCTCCCCTCACCCTCCCTCCCTCCCTTCCCCCCCTCCTCCTCCTCTAACACTGGGCTTCTCCTCACCAATTGGATAAATACGTGAAGGGGAAAAATTTGCAGGGCTACAGGGAAAGAGCAAGGGAATGCGACTAATTGGATAGCTCTTTCAAAGAGCCAGCACGGGCACGATGGGCCAAATGGCCTCCCCCTGTGTTGTATCATTTCTATGATTCTACCACTCACTCCCTCCTCTAAACCTGGACCTCTCCTCCCACCTCGCTCCCTCCATCCCAGCCTCTCCTGTCCCCACACCTCTTCCCATTCTGGAAGCCCCTTTGTCCTTCTTACTGTGGACTGCTCTGAGATGTCACTGTACAAACAGGAAGGCAAAGGGCTACGGCAAAAGTTGGAAGGGGGGGGGGGAAGGAACAGGTGAGAAGGGGGATCCTTCTGATCTACTGAAAACGCTAATTTAGGAAATAAATTAGCTGTGCAGAAAATTGAAAGTCAACTAATTAGAAGATAATGGTGTGTTTCGTGTTAAAACAGATAAAGTAATTAGGTTGGAGATTATTATGAACATTGTGTACTCAAAGGCTTTAGCAGCACTCTTGTATAATGTGAAGCAGTTCTACAGTTCCTTTAATGAAGATATAATCCATAAGAGGTCTCTGGGCATTTTATCTTGTAGCTTCAAGCTACTTTGCTAGTGTTTTATTTCGATTAAAGTAACAAGATATATTAAACCCTTGCAGCTATTGGCTCGATGAACGAGGAGGTTGAAGTAACAAGGCACGGCTACATGGATACAACGAGATCAAAGCCCAACTTCTCCCCCATCCCACCTCACCCCGTCCCCCAAACTGAGGTTCCCATCGCAACTATTGTCGGGAATGCGCCGTGTCCCAGACCTGCTGAACCAACAAAAGGTGGTGATGCACCCCCCGGTAGATGGCAGTTCAAGAACAGGCCTGAGATTAAGCCCGTAATACGTGGAAACAAACAGTCACACGGGCTTTGTAATTCCTGCTGGAGATTAACACAACATTCCTTCACTTGTATCGAAGGAGGAAAAAGAACAGAAGTTAATGAGATCCAGAAGGAGGAAGTTATCTGCCCCCATTCACAGAAGCAATTCCAGACCCAGTTCACAGTGACACCGTACCCACACACTCCCCACCCCGTCACACACACACTCCCCACAGACACTGTACCCCATCCATCTCCCCACCCTGTCACACACACAGAACCCCATCCATCTCCCCACCCTGTCACACACACAGAACCCCATCCATCTCCCCACCCTGTCACACACACACACACTGGGGTTGAATTTCCATGGGGGTTTTCCCACTCGTACCTTGCAATTGCCCAGATTTTCATAGAGACCCCTCCTTCAACTCTCCCAGTTCATACTGCTGGACCCTGCTATTCTTCCAAAAGTGTCATTGGGTTTATTTAGGATCTCTGACAATGCAGCACTCTCTCAGTACTGCACTGGCGTCTGCGTTCGACTCCTGGAGTAGGACTTGAACTCACAACCTTGTGACTGAGAGGCAAGAGTGCCACCAACTGAGTCAAACTGGCACTGGTAATTACATCATCTGCCTCCTGGGTATTCTTCAGTCCTTGAGTCCAAACAGTAACTTCACACCTAAACTGTATGCCCAATTTTCGTGCTTGGTTGTCCCATCCATACTCTGCTGTTTACTTTCCACTTTGCAGTCACATCTAACTCATCACCTTGTCTTTCTGATGCCTTTTCACAACCTGTCAGAAATGACCTTTGAATAGTATCTGGTACTTTACGCCTCTTTCCTGCAATTTGAATCAATTTCCAGGCTATTACACCCATTACCAAGGGACGAGGGACTTCAGTTATGTGGAGAGACTGGAGAAGCTGGGGTTGTTCTCCTTAGAGCAGAGAAGGTTAAGCGGAGATTTAATAGAATCATAGAATAGTTACAGCACAGAAGAAAGCCATTCAGCCCATCAAGCCCGTGCCGGCTCTTTGTAAGAGCAATCCAGTAAGTCCCACTCCCCCGCTCTTTCCCCGCAGCCCTGCAAACTTTTTCCCTTCAAGTATTTATCCAATTTCTTTTTGAAAGTTATTATTGAATCTGCTTCCACCGCCCTTTCAGGCAGCGCATTCCAGATCAGAACAACTCGCTGCGTAAAAATGCTTTCCCTCATGTCACTTTTGGTTCTTTTGCCAATCACTGTTAATCTATGTCCTCGGTTCTCGACCCTTCCGCCAATGGGAACAGTTTCTCTTTATTTACTTTATTTAAGTCCTTCATGATTTTAAATACCTCTATCAAATCTCCTCTTAATCTTCTCTGTTCCAAGGAGAACAATCCCAGCTTCTCCAGTCTATCCACATAACTGAAGTCCCTCATCCCTGGAATCATTCTAGTAAATCTCTTCTCCACCCTCTCTAAGGCCTTCATATCCTTCCTAAAGTGCGGTGCCCAGAATTGGACACAATACCCCAGTTGTGGCTAAACCAGTGTTTTATAAAAGTTCAACATAACTTCCTCACTTTTGTACTCAATGCCCCTATTTATAAAGCCCAGGGTCCCGTATGCTTTATTAACCGCTTTCTCAACCTGAGAGTTTCTCACCTAGAGGTGTTCCACAAGACCATAAGAGATAGGAGCAGGAGTAGGCCATTCAGCCCCTCGAGCCTGCTGCACCATTTAATGAGATCATGGCTGATCTGATTTTTTACCTAAACTCCACTTTCCTGCCCTTTCCCCATATCCTTTGACTCCCTCGCTGATCAAAAATTTGTCTAACTCAGCCTTGAATGTATTCAATGACTCGGCCTCCACAGCTTTTTGGGGTAAAGAATTCCAAGGATTCATGACCCTCTGGGAGAAGAAATTCTTCCTTATTTCCATATTAAACAGGCGACCCCTTATTCTGAGACTATGCCCCCTAGTTTTAGATTCCCCCATGAGGGGTAACATCCTCTCAGCATCTACCCTATCGAGTCCCCTCAGAATCTTGTATGTTTCAATAAGAGCTCCTCTCATTCTTCTAAACTCCAATGAGTATAGACCCAACCTGTTCAAACTTTCCTCATAAGACAACCCTTCCATTCCTGGAATCAACCTAGCGAACCTTCTCTGAACTGCCTCCAATGCAAGTATGTCCTTCCTTAAATAAGGGCACCAGAACTGTACGCAGTACTCCAGGTGTGGTCTCACCAGCACCCTGTACAGTTGTAGCATGACTTCCCTGCTTTTATACTCCATCCCCCTAGAAATAAAGGCCAATATTCCATTTGCCTTCTGGATTACCTGCTGCACTTGTATGTTGACTTTTTGTGTTTCATGTATGAGGACACCCAGATCCCTCTGTACCGCAGCATTTTGTAGTATTTCTCCATTCAAATAATATTTTGCTTTTTTATTTTTCCTCCCAAAGTGGATGACTTCACATTTTCCCACATAATATTCCATCTGCCAAATTTTTGCCCATTCGCTTAACCTGTCAATATCCCTTTGCAGACACTTTGTGTCCTCATCGCAACTTGCTTTTCACCTATCTTTGTATCATCAGCAAATTTGGACACAAGACACTCTGTTCCTTCATCCAAGTCATTGATATATATTGTAAATAGTTGAGGCACCAGCACTGATCCCTGCGGCACCCCACTAGTTACAGATTGCCATTTTGAAAATGACCCTTTTATCCCGACTCTTCGTTTTCTGTTAGTTAGCCAATCCTCTATCCGTGCCAGTATATTACCCCCAACACCATGAGCTCTTATCTTGTGCAGTAACCTCTTATGTGGCACCTTATTGAATGCTTTTTGGAAATCCAAATATACTGCATCCATTGGTTCCCCTTTATCCACCCTGCTCGTTACTTCCTCAAAGAATTCTAATAAATTTGTCAAACATGATTTCCCCTTCATAAAACTATGTTGACTCTCCTTGATTGTATTATGAGTCTCCAAATGTCCTGCTACTACTTCCTTAATAAACAACTAACGGGAGGAGGAGGCTCTGCAAACATCCCCATCCTCAATGATGGCGGAGTCCAGCATGTGAGTGCAAAAGACAAGGCTGAAGCGTTTGCAACCATCTTCAGCCAGAAGTGCCAAGTGGATGATCCATCTCAGCCTCCTCCCGATATCCCCACCATCACAGAAGCCAGTCTTCAGCCAATTCGATTCACTCCACATGATATAAAGAAACGGCTGAGTGCACTGGATGCAGCAAAGGCTATGGGCCCCGACAACATCCCAGCTGTAGAGCTGAAGACTTGTGCTCCAGAACTAGCTGCGCCTCTAGCCAAGCTGTTCCAGTACAGCTACAACACTGGCATCTACCCCACAATGTGGAAAATTGCCCAGGTATGTCCTGTCCACAAAAAGCAGGCCAAATCCAATCCGGCCAATTACCGCCCCATCAGTTTACTCTCAATCATCAGCAAAGTGATGGAAGGTGTCGTCGACAGTGCTATCAAGCGGCACTTACTCACCAATAACCTGCTCACCGATGCTCAGTTTGGGTTCCGCCAGGACCACTCGGCTCCAGGCCTCATTACAGCCTTGGTCCAAACATGGACAAAAGAGCTGAATTCCAAAGATGAGGCGATAGTGACTTCCCTTGACATCAAGGCAGCATTTGACCGAGTGTGGCACCAAGGAGCCCTAGTAAAATTGAAGTCAATGGGAATCAGGGGGAAAACTCTCCAGTGGCTGGAGTCATACCTTGCACAAAGGAAGATGGTAGTGGTTGTTGGAGGCCAATCATCTCAGCCCCAGGACATTGCTGCAGGAGTTCCTCAGGGCAGTGTCCTAGGCCCAACCATCTTCAGCTGCTTCATCAATGACCTTCCCTCCATCATAAGGTCAGAAATCGGGATGTTTGCTGATGATTGCACAGTGTTCAGTTCCATTCGCAACCCCTCAAATAATGAAGCAGTCCGAGCCCGCATGCAGCAAGACCTGGACAAAAATCTAGGCTTGGGCTGATAAGTGGCAAGTAACATTCGTGCCAGACAAGTGCCAGGCAATGTCCATCTCCAACAAGAGAGAGCCTAACCACCTCCCCTTTGACATTCAACGGCATTACCATCGCCGAATCCCCCACCATCAACATCCTGGGGGTCACCATTGACCACAAACTTAACTGGACCAGCCATATAAATACTGTGGCTACAAGAGCAGGTCAGAGGCTGTGTATTCTGTGACGAGTGACTCACCTCCTGACTCCCCAAAGTCCATCTGCAAGGCACAAGTCAGGAGTGTGATGGAATACTCTCCACTTGCCTGGATGAGTGCAGCTCCAACAACACTCAAGAAGCTCGACACCATCCAGGACAAAACAGCCCGCTTGATTGGCACCCCATCCACCACCCTAAACATTCACTCCCTCCACCACCGGCGCACCGTGGCTGCAGTGTGTACCATCCACAGGATGCACTGCAGCAACTTGCCAAGGCTTCTTCGACAGCACCTCCCAAACCCACGACCTCTACCACCTAGAAGGACAAGAGCAGCAGGCACATGGGAACAACACCACCTGCACATTCCCCTCCAAGTCACACACCATCCCGACTTGGAAATATATCGCCGTTCCTTCATCGTCGCTGGGTCAAAATCCTGGAACTCCCTTCCTAACAGCACTGTGGGAGAACCTTCACCACACAGACTGCAGCGGTTCAAGAAGGTGGCTCACCACCACCTTCTCAAGGGCAATTAGGGATGGGCAATAAATGCCAGCCTCGCCAGTGACGCCCACATCCCATGAACGAATAAAAAAAAATGGATTCTAGCATTTTCCCAATGACAGATTTTAGGCTAACTGGTCTATAGTTACCTGCTTTCTGTCTCATTCCCTTCTTGAATTGGGGTGTTACGTTTGTGGTTTTCCAATCCGCTGGGACCTTTCCAGAATCTAGTGAATTCTGGAAGATTACAACCAATGCATCCACTATCTCTGTAGTCACTTACTTTAAGACCCTCGGATGCAAGCCATCAGGTCCAGGGGACTTGTCAGCCTTTAGGCCCATTAGTTTACCTAGTACTTTTCCCCTGGTGATAGTGATTGTTTTTAGTTCCTCCCTCCCCTTTGCCCCTTGATTTTCAACTATTATTGGTATATTATTAGTGTTTTCTACTGTGAAGACAGATACAAAATATCTGATCAATCCCTCTGCCATTTCCTTGTTTTCCATTATTATTTCCCCAGTCTCATCCTCTAAGGGACCAATGTTTACTTTAGCTACCCTCTTCCTTTTTATATACTTGTCGAAGCTTTTACTGTCAGTTTTTATATTTCTTGCTAGTTTACTCTCATAATTTATTTTCTCCCTCTTTATTATTCTTTTAGTCATCCGTTGCTGGTTTTTAAAGTTTTCCCAATCTTCGGGCTTACCAGTGTTCAAAATTATGAGGGGGTTTCGATAGAGTAAATAAGGAGAAACTGTTTCCAGTGGCAAAAGTGGCAGAGGACACAGATTTAAGATGATCAACAAAAGAACCAGAGGGGGAGATGAGGAGAATTTTTTTTACGCAGCGAGTTGTTATGATCTGGAATGCACTGCCTGAAAGGGCGGTGGAAGCAGATTCAATAATAACTTTCAAAAGGGAATTGTTTAAAACCGCATGACCCACTCAGAGAAAAGCTCACCCTGAGAACGGTTTCTCTTTCAGATAGTCGAGACTTTTTTCTTCCTACTGTTAGTCAAACCACTGAGAAATGGTTTAATGCAAAAACCCAGCTAGTGAGGAAGCATTTCTTCACACAAAGGGGAGTGGAAATCTGGAACTCTCTCCCACAGAGAGCTGTTGAGGCTGGGGGTCAATTGGAAATTTCAAAACTGAGGTTGATAGATTTTTGTTAGGCGAGGGTATTAAGGGTTACGGAACCAAGGCGGGTAAATGGAGTTAAGACGCAGGTCAGCCATGATCTAATTGAATGGCGGAACAGGTTCTCACCTGCCACTTGCTTCAGTTTTAACGCACTGACTTTCCAAAATTCCTACAACAGTAGATTTGGGTAGTTGTCTTTGAACTTCATTTGACCCCCGACATGTTTTAGAGTGTACAACTAGTGTGAAGGACCCCTGCCAATCTGTCATATTGGAGTGTTCAATGATGATCATTTCACACTGTAGACCAGGCACCATGTTTTGGAATCTCCCACTGGGTAGAAGGGTCCATGTGGTTGCACCATATTGGAGTGTGTGCATGGTGGGCTTTCTCACTGCATGCCATCGACCGGATTTTGCAATGTCCCACCTACAGGAATCAGGGAGAACCCCCATTGTCCTGCCATATTGAATCATGGGCTTAAATTGGAGGATGCTGTGTCTCAGAATCCCCCGGCGGGATTGAAAGAGTCCTGTTGTTCCTCCATATTGGTCTCATTATCTTTTTTCACATTGCAGATTGTAAAGGGATGAGCAATTCAAGATTTATTTATCAAATAATTTGGAGGTGACAAACGCTTTCTTAAGTATAAAATGTGGTGGGCCCGAACCTTCTGAATTATCCGTTTAAAAATTAATTGTAGCTTTGATTCTTTCTTTTTAAATGATACTGAGTGATACTCGAGTAGCTTATAGTTTAGATGGAAATCTGAAACAGGCATTAGATAGAATTTACAGCACAGAAACAGGCCATTCGGCCCAACTGGTCTATGCCGGTGTTTATGCTCCACACAAGCCTCCTCCCTCCCTACTTCATCTCCCCCTTTCAGCATATCCTTCTGTTCCTTTCTCCCTCATGTATTTATCTATCTTTTCCTTAAATCCATCTATGTTCTTCGCCTCAACTACTCCTTGTGGGAGCGAGTTCCACATTCCCACTAATCTCTGGGTAAAGAAGTTTCTCTTGAATTCCCTATTGGATTTATTAGTGACTATCTTATACTTATGGCCCCTAGTTTTGGACTCCCCCACAAGTGAAAACATCTTCTCTACGTCTATCCTATTGAACCCTTCATAATTTTAAATCAGGTCACCCCTCAGTCTTCTCTTTTCTAGAGAAAAGAGCCCCAGCCTGTTCAGCCTTTCCTGATAGTTATTTTGAGGCATCTCCTTATAAACAGTCTGTGGTCAAACAAATGCATTCCAACAACTCAGGGACCTGAAATAGAGGGCAATTCCCCTCCGGTTGTTTACTGTCAAACCAATTGGATCTTGCTTTACAACCTCAGTCTGAAGGGAACATCTGTATGCATGCAGTTTCCCAAGGAATAGAAGGATTTGCTGATAGGGTGAGATGAAGGGGAGTGGGAGGAGCCTCGTATGGAGCATAAACACCGGCACGGACCAGTTGGCAGAAAGGCCCATTCTGTGCTGTAGTTATGAAATTATTCTATGTAATATGTAATTGTATGTAACTCTCCTCTGCACCCTCTCCAAGGCCTTGACGTCCTTCCTAGAGTGCGATTGGACACAATATGCCAGCTGAGGCCTAACCAATGTTATATAAATTTCTGAGATTGGAAAGACTGGAATCGCAGACGTGTTTACCGGGCAGAAGGCAAATCTCCCAGCGCTCGTGCTGCTCAATAACTCCAAAATGATTAATTCGACATTACACCGGATTATTGCTACTGTCCCTCAGCCGCACAATTAACGCAAGTCCCGCGGGGAGAGGAACAGGAGTCCACTCATGGACTACACTGAATAGTTTGAGATGAACTGCTTCGTGATGGAATCGTTAGGGAATAAATCAGTCATTTCTTTTTGCAGTGACTGCCACTGCGGTCTGAAGGAGGTTTTGATTACGATGTCAATTTAGAGGGAGCAATGAGCACTTGTAATCTGTCTGGTGTGACAGGTAATGATAATGATTATATCTGCATGAAAATTTAATGTAAAAGAAATTTATACCCATCTCCTGGAAATGTCCCTAAACACTTCACAATGAACTACTCTGAAGCGTTGTTATGTACACAAATGGGAAGCCATTTTGTGCACAGCAAGACCCCGCAAAGAGCAAAATCAACAGGCAGTTAATCTGTCCGAAAGACGGCACCTCGTGACAGTGCAGCACTCCCTCAGTACTGCACTGGGAGCGGCAGCCTGGAGTAGGTGCTGAAGTCTCTCGAGTGGGACTCGAACCCACAACCTTCTGACTCAGGGGCGAAAGTGCTACTCACTCAGCCGCGGCTGACGTTAGCAGACAGACACTTAGTGCAGATGCTTAACATGCTTGCGTGAGATCTCCCTGTCCATCATTTAAATGGAGGCGTTGACCCTTTTAAAATGGTGGAGAGATGAATGTCACGTAGCTAATGTGCTGACAGCCATTTCTCATCTTATACCTTTTCAGAAGACATTTGACAAAAGTTCCCTTATTTCTATCATGTCTGTTAATCTGGTAGATATCAGTGAAGACTTAGGCAGGTTAATCTGACAAGATAAACTCCTTATCTTTCTTCAACAGAACTGTCTACTAGTTCAGCTAGCAAGCAGTCATTAAGTCTGATATTATCACTTCAGGCATCATAGAGAAGGTCCTAATCCTGATTAATAACTGTACGTGGAGCATTCAGATTCTGCAGACTGGCAGCTCTCTAGATAACTTCCAATAAATACATCACTGATCCAACCTTAAGAACATCCCAATTGACCTTCCGTTCCAGTCTCATTGTATAGTTAAGTGTCAGCCGTGGGTCAGTTGGTCGCACTCTCGCCTCTGAGTCAGTAGATCGTGGGCTCAAGACCTGAGCACAAAATCCAGGCCGACGCTCCCAGTGCAGTACTGAGGGAGTGCTGCACTGTCGGAGGTGCCGTCTTTCGGATGAGACCTTACGTAAAAGATCCCATGGTACTATTTCGAACAAGAGCAGGGGAGTTTCCCCCGGTGGCCTGACCAATATTTGTCTCTCAACTATTGTCACTAAAACAGATTAACTGGTCATTATCTAGTTTCTCTTTGTGGGAAAATTGACTCCTATGTTACAACAATGACTGCAGTTCAGAAATTAGCTGTAAAGTTTATTGGGACATTCTGAGGTTGTGAAAGACAAGTTCTTTATATGATTCCAATAGACCCAACACACTTCCATTGTGTAGGACTTCAAAGGAGCAAAACCTTTGTTCTCACTCCCACTGTACGCAATCAAACTGAATCCCTTTCAAATTATGACTGATAAATTTCAGTGATGTGGAGATGCCGGTGATGGACTGGGGTTGGCAAATGTAAAGAATCTTACAACACCAGGTTATAGTCCAACAATTTTATTTGAAAATCACAAGCTTTTGGAGGCTTTCGGAGAAAGCCTCCAAAAGCTTGTGATTTTCAAATAAAATTGTTGGACTATAACCTGGTGTTGTAAATTCCAATGAAGTGAATTGCCTTTCTCACTCAGGGCCCCAGGGTGCCACAGTGACCTGCGAGGGAACAGCTCACAAATATGCGAGCTGAGGCGTTGATCAGAGATTAGCATAGCGATGAAATGAGACTTTATTTTAATTGAACAACAGACTCTACGTTGAAATCACTGTCCCATTATTCAGCGCTCCCATGCAAAGCCAGGTCAGGGTAAACATGTTTTTACATGAAGGATGGAATTCGATTGGGCTTAAGCATACATGCGTTTGTTTTGGTGGCCATCTCTTAAACATCTCTCGAAAAGAAAATTAACAGACTGTTTACCCAGGCTCCAAATATTAAATGGCATTTATATCTATACAAGTATAAAAATGGTACTCTTAACACAAGTCTTGTCTTGTCTATATGCAAATTTCTATGTCGCACTTCAAAAAAAAGTACTAAAAAAAGACATGAATTATTTACAATCTAGAGAGAAACTCGGCCAGCAACAGAAAATAATTTATTGACACAGGAATCAGAACGTCTGTAATTTCTGACTAACCATAGCAATCACACTTTAAGCAGCAGCAAAAGAAAGCCACGTGTTTCATTCTGAACCACGGTTTCGAATTCACAAGAAGGTTTTCTGTCCACAAATTTCCTACACCAAGAAGCAATTGAGCTCTGATTGACCGCGCACAAATATGGCCTTAAAGAGACACTGCTCCACCTCGGCAGCAGAATAATACATTATCCCCTGAAAGAACAAACTAACTGGGACAGTGAGAAAGGTGCCCTCACAATTGCCATTTCCCTCCCCTGTGGTTTTGGCTATTCCGATTAATTCCCTATAACTGTACCAAATGAGGGCAGGGGCACACTAAAAAGAATATCGTGCCAATGGGATCTTGCTGTGCGGCCACCTTTGCCAAAAATTGCACCAGGATCAAATCACGTTCGCGTCACGGACCATGTCAAGGATGTCATTTTGGCCAAAGTCAATGGAAATAAAAGTCAGGAGAGATGTAAAACGGTCTACCGACCAGTTCTAGACCATCGCACAAAGTCAAGGTTACCCCTAAATAAGGCAGCTCTCCGGGAATTCCCCAAAAAAGGATGGACATTTCCGAAGTTTTGACAGATACTTTTCAATCATTTATTATTTGTAAGATGATGGTGACTGAATACTTTAAGCACAATCTCCCTAGACTTCCCTAACCTTTAAACACCTTTGTGTTTCACAAATTCCACCCAAAGGTTTGGTTTGGAACCAACCCACCTCCAAAGACGATCAGCCAGCCAATCAGAGTGGCAGGCGGCCCTGGGACTGGGAACCTATGATTTTTTGGGTCAAATGCTTCAGATGTCCAGCGAGCTCGGGGCGGCCAACATCCTTCGTATGATCGGAAATATTTCATATCTTTTTTTTGGCAACTCAAGTCACCCTGAATTTACGAGCCCTCCTGCACTGACATGACTATTTCAACAGGCGTCCTACTGTAAGTGATGTGACGCCACAGCGCACTCTCCCTCTGTCTAGAATACAACAGGCCGGAAATTGCTCGTAAAATAACGGTGAGCCTAACAGCGCTCACCGTTATTTCAGGGCAAACGGAAGAGCAAGTGCCAGCGACCGCACTGGCCCAGTCAGCCGCGGAAATCCAGAACTTACTCTTCCTGATTCCCTTTTGATCTGACAGCTTCGCGTTAAACGGATAGCACCGGCTGGAATCAATGGACCAGCGCCAACTTGCTCTCCAGCCCAGCTGGAAACTCATTAACCTCGCCACAAAAAAGGTACACTGAGTTATAGCAGGTCTAAACTAACTTTTAACAGCGTAGTAAGTATTAGTGACTGCCAAACAACCTCTCTGGCACGGAAAATTAACTTTTAAAAATGTGGAGTCTCATTACTCTTGATTTTAATTGTTCCTGGACATTTAAAATTTTTTAAAAAAAATTAAAATTCTTTTATTTTTTTACTTTTCCTTTCTGCCTCTTTTATCTCAGTCTTTTAATCTTGCCCTCTCTTTACTTAGCTTTCTCTATCTGATTTCATACTACGTTTACAAATCTTAACTGACACTTCCTGATTCTTAGTCTGCGCGGTCTGTTAATGAGCTTCACTTCCTGGTTCTCACCGCGTGGCCTGGGGAGGGGGACAGGGTGATCCTTTCCCCACTCACACAGCTCAGAGATGCCCGGGAACGAACCGCTGCATTTCTTGCAACTCTCAATTAAAGCAAGTTGTCACCCAGAAGCCCGCAAATAGTTTGTGGGTGGGTTAGTTACATATGAGCAGCGGGCGATGCTCGTTTGGCGCTCAGTGCAATTTCCGTCCTACTATCTAACAACAACTTGCATTTATATAGCGCCTTTAACGTCCCAAGGCGCTTCACAGGAGCGATTATCAAACAGAATTTGACACCGAGCCACATTAGGAGATTTTAGGCCAGCTGACCAAAAGCTTGGTCAAAGAGGTAGGTTTTAGGGAGCGTCTTAAAGGAGGAGAGAGAGGCGGAGAGGTTTAGGGAGGGAATTCCAGAGCTTAGGGCCCAGACAGCTGAAGGCACGGCCGCCAATGGTGGAGCGATTAAAATCGGGGATGGGCAAGAGGCCAGAATTTGGGGAACGCAGAGATCTCGGAGGGTTGTAGGGCTGGAGGAGGTGACAGAGATAGTGAGGGGGTGAGTCCATGGAGCGATTTGAAAAGAAAGATGAGAATTTTAAAATCGAGGCATGCCGGACTGGGAGCCAATGTAGGTCAGCGAACACAGGGGGTGATGGGTGAACGAGACTTGGTGCGAGTTAGAATACGGGCAGCAGAGTTTTGGATGAGCTCAAGTTTAAGGAGGGTGGAAGGTGGAAGGTCGGCCAGGAGAGCATTGGAAATAGTTGAGTCTGGAGGTGACAAAGGCATGGATGAGGGTTTCAGCAGCAGATGGGCTGAGGCGGGGCGGAGACGGGCGAATGTTACAGAGGTGGAATTCAGATACTTACTGGGAACACGGTTGATGGCTTTCAGCGGTCGCAGGACGCGAACAGTCCGTATCGCAGAGAGGCTGACGTTCTGCAAGTCGAGCGAATATTCCACCATTCTGTGAGAGAGAAAGACACAAAATCAACACATGCCAACAGAGAAGAAAGAAAGGAAGAACTTGCATTTCTATAGCGCCTTTCATGACCTCAGGAAGTCCCAAAGCGCTTTACAGACAACTATATATTTTTTGAAGTGTAGTCACTATTTTTTGGAAGCCATTTTGCGCACAGCAAGATCCCACAAACAGCAATGTGATAATGACCAGATAATCTATTGTTTAGCGATAAATATTGGCCCAGGACACTATGGGGAACTCCCCTGCTCTTCTTCAAAATAGTGGCCGTGGGATCTTTTTTGTCCACCTGAGAGGGCAGACGGAGCCTTGGTTCAATGTCTCATCTGAAAGACGGCACCTCCGACGGTGCAGCACTCCCTCAGTACTGACCCTCCGACAGTGCAGCACTCCCTCAGTACTGACCCTCCGACAGTGCAGCACTCCCTCGGTACTGACCCTCCGACGGTGCAGCACTCCCTCAGTACTGACCCTCCGACGGTGCAGCACTCCCTCAGTACTGCACTGGGAGTATCGGCCTAATGATTTGTGCTCAAGTTTCTGGAGTGGGACTTGAACCCACGACGTTCTGACTCAGAAGCGAGAGGGCTACCCACTAAGCCACGGCTGACACGGGCGCTGCTCGGTGTGGTAATGAGCCATACAGACCACAGAGGTTCCAGGCTCGCTGTCCAGTGTGTGCTGATCTAGCTGGCTTCAGTCGGTGAAGGAGTAGGGGCCTTACCATTGGTCTCGGTGCCGTGGGATTTGGAGCATCACCTCGGCTACTGCCCTTGAGCGTTATGCAGTGACCCCAACTGAGAAGTGTTATTGCTGTTGTATGTCAGGCAAGATGCTGGACGACACTCTATGTCAATGGAGTCATGCTTTAACAAGAGTAGTCACTCTCAAAGAAACATGGGGAAGTCAATAGAATCTATCAGAAGGCGTGCACCCAGCATGTGGTGTCATACTCTTCCTGCAATGCTTTCTAGAACATTTTTTTGTGTAACATTTCTGTATCACTCAATTATAAGCAGAATTATTCTGCCACCCTCTGATTGGGTGGTTCTCCTCATGTGACTCTCTCCCAACCTTGGCTTCCAAGGCCTGCTCCAGATACTGGACTAGAAGGTTAAAACATGCAACGTCAAGCCAACTAAACACAATTCAACACCTCGGTCTTTAAGATAATTGGCAAAAGAACCGGAGGGGGGAGATGAGGAGAATTTCTTTACGCAGCGAGTTGTTCTGATCTGGAATGCGCTGCCTGAAAGGGCGGTGGAAGCAGATTCAATAATAACTTTCAAAAGGGAATTGGATAAATACTTGAAAAAGAAATATTTGCAGGGCTATGGGGAAAGAGCAGGGGGAGTGGGACTAATTGGATAGCTCTTTCAAAGAGCCGGCACAGGCACGATGGGCCGAATGGCCTCCTCCTGTGCTGTATGATTCGATGTGTAATCTTTTTAAAGAAGATTTGTACCATTAGGGTAATTTGCCCTTTCTACATCCTGCACTTGGCTCATTTTCTTGCAGATAACAAACGATCTTAGAGCACTGCATATTTCAGCTCGCTCCGTCCTAGAACGTAGACCGGGGCTGATTGCATAATTGGGCCGCTGCAGCCAGTGGCAGCACTCTCCGTGAGGACAGCCTCTCTCCGCAAACAGCAGATTGCAGAATCTGCCCATCCGTCTCCAACTTCTCCACTGATCTTAATTTTAACAATTGACCATCTTCTCACCATAGCTCGCCATCTCCTTCTCCCTTCAGCCACACGGCTAATTGTCTCCTGAGCCCTCTACTTCAGTGACCATCCACGGTAACACAGTCCACAACTCTATAACCCTGTGGGTGAAAAGATTCCCCCTTAACTTCCCTTACATAGAATTACATCGAATTTACAGTACAGGAACAGGCCATTCGGCCCAACTGGTCTATGCCGGCGTTTATGCTCCACACGAGCCGCCTCCCACCCCTCTTCATCTCACCCTATCTGTACATCCTTCTATTCCTTTCTCCCTCATGTGTTTATCGAGCTTCCCCTTAAATGCATCTGTGTTATTCACCTCAACTACTCCTTGTGGGAGCGAGTTCCACATTCTCACCACTCTCTGGATAAAGAAGTTTCTCCTGAATTCTTTATTGGATTTATTAGCGACTATTTTAGATTTATGGCACTTAGTTTTGGTCTCCCCCACAAGTGGAAACACCTCTACCCAGCCATAATTTTAAAGACCTCTATCAGGTCACTCCTTAGCCTTCTCTTTTCTAGAGAAAAGATTCCTTCTTATTCCTAACTTCCTAATTTTTACCTCATGTCTCCCCCTCCTTTGAACCTTTCACCACCTTAAACAACGTTTCTCAATTCTGCTCATCTGTTCTTCAACGTTTCAGTCAGATTGTCTCCAAAGCTCCTCTTTCCCCCGGTATCTGTGAACCCAATGAAACGTACTCCTGCACCTTGCCTTGACAACCTAACTGGTAATGGAACTTACGAACAGGCTGGTGTTACAGAAATAATTACCACGGCTCCCTCTCTATCTGATCGAACATGGTTATTTTTGCAGTGAGATTAATAGGGCTGGAAACAACGCAGACAAATTGCAAATGCCACTTTGCTACAAACAGCCATCTCTGGTCCCCGACTCCCACTGTTCCCGGAGGCCTCAATCTACAACACTGCTTAATGGCAACGAGGTTCAAGTTGTTAACATGTAATATGCAGATCTCCGTTATAAATGGCTGGCAGATGAAGAAATTAATCAGGGCCGCATGACAAGGCACCATTAGAACCTTTTCTCAACAGCTATTTTGGGCAAACACTGAACAACACTTCAAAGGATTCTCCATTCGGAATATGAATTACATTTTTTTGGGTCAATTCCCGCCGAGAGATGTCAATATTGGGGATCGGAACATTTTCCACACTTTTTGGCTCCTCCTGTTAATATCGAGCGTTGGAGGTCAGTCACAGTACAGGTTAACGACAAAGTCGAGCTACTCTACTCCAATAACGAACCTTCATACTACCGCATAAGGACACCATTTGCAGCACACCAGATTTCTCGGACCATTTCCATCACCATTTGAAGACACACAGTGCCTCACGAAGCACAGCGTTTTATGGTCCAGGACCTGCCATTTTGTTTTTAATCATGGTGTCAGCTCAGTGGGTCGCACTCTCGCCTCTGAGTCAGAAGGTCATGGGTTCAAGCCCAACTCCAGAGACGCGAGCACTTAATCTAGGCCGACACTCCCAGTGCAGTACAGAGGGAGTGCTGCACTGTCGGAGATGCTGTCTTTCGGATGAGACTTTAAACCGAGGCCCCGTCTGCCCCCTCAGGTGGACGTAAAAGATCCCACTGCACTTTTTGAAGAAGAGCAGGGAAGTTCCCCCTGGTCTCCCGGCCAATATTTATCCCTCAACCAACATCACTGAAAAACAGATTATCTGGTAATTATCACATTGCTGTTTGTGGGATCTTGCTGTGCGTAAATTGGCTGCGGCGTTTCCTACATTACAGCAGCGACTGCACTTCAAAGGTACTTAATTGGCTGTAAAGTGCTTTGGGACGTCCTGAGGTCGTGAAAGGCGCTATAGAAATACAAGTCCTTCCTTTCTTGAATTGTACAAAAGCCGTTGCTGTATTGGAACTTGAAAGCAGTTCAGTACCATCAGAAGCAGCCCTCACTGTGACGTCAGGATTGGTACAGAGCTCCCACAGACAAACTTGTTTTGCTACCTTTCACTCAGGAGACAGTAGGTAAGATATTCAGCCACTCATCCTAGGAAGAAGGCTCTTTGTGATCCAAATGGACCGAGTCCTTGCTATCAGCATTCAACTGTCACCATCGCTGAGGTACAAAAGGGACCTTTCCTAAAGTTGCAATTTCCAATTTCATTTTGAAACACATTCTGAAGGGAATAACGTGTCTTTTTTTTTGTGAGGGGTGGGGGAGTTAAACCACTTCTTGTCACATAATCTTCCGCGGGCATACAAATGAAGACCCTTAGGCTACAGATCATGGGCTGGCTTCTCAGGAGAGTGAGAGCCAGCACCGTAACAAGAGTACAGACACTCTGAGCAAGGTCACCTTCACCTGAAGCCTGAATGTCCATATTCTGACCGTAGTTACCATCCCCCAACCTGTATCTCCAGTTCAAGGTCACAGGTCATTCATGCTGGCCGGCTGAAACCTCAATTCCCCTGCCCCCGGGTATAATTTTACATACGTGTGCTCACATCAATGCACAGACCCAGCGGTTTAACCTTAGCTATTTGGTTAGTGTGTTACATCGAGTTACATCGAAACTACAGCACAGAAACAGGCCATTCGGCCCAACCGGTCTGTGCTGGTGTTTATGCTCCGCACGAGCCTCCTCCCACCCTACTTCATCTCACCCTATCAGCATATCCTTCTATTCCTTTCTCCCTCATGTGCTTATCTAGTTTCCCCTTAAACGTATCTGTGTTATTCGTCTCAACTACTCCTTGTGGGAGCAAGTTCCACATTCTCACCACTCTCTGGGTAAAGAAGTTTCTCCTGAATTCCCTATTGGATTTATTAGTGACTATCTTATATTTATGACCTCTAGTTCTGGTCTCCCCCACAAGTGGAAACATTTTCTCTACGTCTACCCTATCAAACCCTTTCATAATCTTAAAGACCTCTATCAGGTCACCCCTCTAGAGAAAAAAGCCCCAGCCTGTTCAGCCTTTCCTGATAAGTATATCCTCTCAGTTCTGGTATCATCCTTGTGAATCTTTTTTGCACCTTCTCCAGTGCCTCTACATCCTTTCTATAATATGGAGGCCAGAACTGTGCACAGTATCTCCAAGTGTGGGCGGCGTTGTCCGCAGCATCTTAAGGGTTAAATGAAATCGAAGGCGGGTGGGGGCGGGGGCCGGTAAGCAGTGGCCGGGATCGCTGGGTCACTCCCCGTGTACCAGGAGTCAGCTTCTCAATTTCCAACTCCACCCGTTCATTTGACTGGAATGGGGGACTTGAACCCATGACCTTTCAACTCAGAGGTGAGAGGGCGACCCACTGACCCACGGCTCACAAGTTCACTGCTGCCCACTTTGCCCCGCCGTCCCTGTCTGAGGTAGGCACATTTCTGACCAATTTTTTGAGACATCAGACTAACTGGAAATGCATACTCTGGGGCATACTTTGCTCCCGTTCTCCAATTCCTCTCCCACCGCCCCCCACCCACCCCCTCAACCCCGCGACGGTGCGGCTATGTGCTGGGGTGTGGGTTCCGCGGTGAGCAGTAACCCGCTGGTAACTTGCTCGTGAAACGCCAGACAGGCTATTCAACTACGGCGGCATCACAGTCAAGCCTGATCCAGCCCTCACCCATAAGTTCACACATCGCACTTTGCAGCAGGGGGTGGAGCAGCTGATGATGGCGATTTGGAACCCGGGCTGGTTTTCCCCTTTCTGCTGTTAGCCCCCCCAACCCCATCACTGCCTGGCTAACACAGCACAGACTGTGTGAGGGAGGAGTTTATTTTTTTTAATTGCATCGCATATATAGTCAATGCTGAGAACTCGCTCGCGTCTGACGATGCCCGGTTCTATCTCTCCATCACTCTCTCCGCTCCCTCCGTGCTGTCAGATTGCTTGTCCGACATCAAATCCTGGATGAGTCACATTTTTCTCTCTCGCTCAGCACCTGGGATTGCCAAAGAAAGCCATTGTGTTCAGCTCCCGCCACATACCTGTCACTGATTCCACCCCCCTTCCCAGTCAGTCAGTCACCCTCTCAGGTTAAAGTAGGGCCATTCGCAACCTTGGCGTCCTGAGCTTACCTTTAACCCCCCCCCCCAATCCTATCCATTATCAAGACTGCTTACTTCCACTTCCGAAACATAGGAACAGGAGTAGGCCATTCAGCCCCTCGTGCCTGCTCCGCCATTTGATAAGATCATAGCTGATCTGTGATCTAACTCCATATACCTGCCTTTGGCCCATATCCCTTAATACCTTTGGTTGCCAAAAAGCTATCTATCTCAGATTTAAAATTAGCAATTGAGCTAGTATCAATTGCCATTTGCAGAAGAGAGTTCCAAACATCTACCACCCTTTGTGTGTAGAAATGTTTTCTAATCTCACTCCTGAAAGGTCTGGCTCTAATTTTTAGACTGTGCCCCCTACTCCTAGAATCCCCAACCAGCGGAAATAGTTTCTCTCTATCCACCCTATCTGTTCCCCTTAATATCTTATAAACTTCGATCAGATTACCCCTTAACCTTCGAAACTCCAGAGAATACAACCCCAATTTGTGTAATCTCTCCTCGTAACTTAACCCTTGAAGTCCGGGTATCATTCTAGTAAACCTACGCTGCACTCCCTCCAAGGCCAATATGTCCTTCCGAAGGTGCGGTGCCCAGAACTGCTCACAGTACTCCAGGTGCGGTCTAACCAGGGTTTTGTATAGCTGCAGCATAACTTCTGCCCCTTGTACTCTAGTCCTCTAGATATAAAGGCCAGTATTCCATTAGCCTTCTTGATTATTTTCTGCACCTGTTCATGACACTTCAATGATCTATGTACCTGAACCCCTAAGTCCCTTTGGACATCCACTGTTTTTACTTTTTACCATTTAGAAAGTACCCTGTTCTATCCTTTTTTGATCCAAAGTGGATGACCTCACATTTGTCTACATCGAATTCCATTTGCCACAATTTTGCCCATTCACCTAATCTATCAATATCCCTTTGTAATTTTATGTTTTCATCTACACTGCTTACAATGCCACCAATCTTTGTGTCAACGGCAAACTTAGATATGAGACTTTTTATGCCTTCATCTAAGTTGTTAATAAATATTGTGAATAATTGAGGCCCCAAGACAGATCCCTGCGGGACTCCACTAGTCACATCCTGCCAATGTGAGTACCTTCCCATTATCCCCACTCTCTGTCGCCTTTTGCTCAGCCAACTTCCTAACCAAGTCCGTACTTTTCCCTCGATTCCATGGGCTTCTATCTTAGCTAACAGTCTCTTATGTGGGACTTCATCAAATGCCTTCTGGAAGTCCATATAAATAACATCCATTGACATTCCCCTGTCCACTACTTCAGTCACCTCTTCAAAGAATTCAATCAGGTTTGTCAGGCACGACCTACCTTTCACAAATCCATGCTGGCTCTCCCTGATTAACTGAAAATTCTCACGGTGACTGAACACCTCGAGAATTTTCAGTTAATCAGAGAGAGCCAGCATGAAATCCATTGCCAGCAGGTTAAAGTGAATCCATCCCTTGCGCGATTATACTCTGCTCTGCCTCGCTGCAGTTTTAAGCTGAACTAACAGTTGATTTTTCAAGGCGGTGCCTTTAAACCAGGGTGCTGTCTCAAGCAATCAGTATGTCTGAGGGCTGTTGCTTTGCAATGCAAGAAAGCTGCTTCTAAATCAAACCAGGACGTGAATTGCAGTGAGGGTCCCTGCAGGGTTCAAATCTCTACAGTCAATAATCAAGATGCAAGAGAACAGGATTAAGGCCGATGAGTGGAGTGCTTGTAATATAAAATCTTTCAGAAACTGCAAAGTGAATTTCTGAGTGTACTCCCCTGCACATAAAAACCCAGCAAGGGTTCTTCTTTGTCTCTTTCTCTCCTGACCTTGGCTAGAGGTCCAGCCCCACGGATGTCACTTGCAGTCCAGGCTTTGGAGGCAGGGGTTGCCAACTCTGGTTGGACGTATTCCTGGAGGTGTTATCACATGACCTCCTGCCTCCAACTGCCCCGCCCCCACTCTCCTGCCAATGGTCACCCGACATGTCCATCCTCGCGATGCCCCGCCTTCCCACGGCCGATTGGAAAGCAAATAGACTCTTCATCGCCCAATTGGATGATTCTTGACTATCAGTCAAACAGCCTTCCCACCACCCCCATATCTAATTTTCATAACTAATAAACAAAAGTGTTAAATTTTTTTTCCGGGTTTTTGCTCACAGCAGCGTCCTGGAGATTAGTCTTTAATTCCTGGAGACTCCAGGGCAATCCTGGAGGGTTGGCGACCCCCCGCCCTCGCGCAGGTCTCCATCCCTCGTGCGCGCGCGTTAACAGCACGTGCCGTCAGGTTTTTGAAGTACGATGCATCGCAGTCAACCCTGATCATGTTCTCAACCGACTACCCTGGTCGTAAGGGGGTCTCTGGATGGTGATCAGGAGCAGGGACCCCCCCGACTGGTTGCCTTATTCTCCCCGCCCCAACTCTCCCTCGTCCGGGGCACTGAGTCTAACTCCTTAGAACCAGAGAAATTTACAGCGCAGGGTGAATGGAGGGGAAAGGACCATTTCCTCTGGTTGGGGAAGATTCATCAATTTAAAATCACACTAAGAGAGTGTGGAGGGAGTTTAAAAGAAATTTCTTTTGGCAGACAGTTGTTAGACCTTAGAATGTTTTGCCACAGGCAGCGGATGAGGCAGAAACCACTGAATCTTTTAAAGGCAAGAACAGATAAATATTTGAAGCAGAGGAAGATACAAGACGATGGGATTAATTTTGGATTACTCCAGTAAAGATACCAGCACAGACACAATGAGCCGAATAATCTCCTTCTGTGCTGTAAACTTTGCTGGTTCTTTTGGAAGGAATAACTTTATTAAGGTTTGAAACCAACATTATACACAGCAGCATTTAACATGTGGGTCCCTGCTAACAAAGCTCCATCTTCAATCTCTCCATCTGCTTCCATCTGATCATCTAATTGAGACATTGTCAGACTCTGATTGCTAAGAGGATGGCTCTAAATTTCACTCTCAAACTGCTATGAAACATTAATGCTTAATTCCTGTATCTTGCTCTGCTTCAAATATTTATCTACTCTTCTCTTAAAAGATGCAATAGTCTCTATCTCCACCTGTCTATTCCTCAATCTCCCTTTTTTCTGCACCTTCTCTCGCAGTCTGGACCGAAAGCTCATCTCTCTCTTTCTCTTCCTGTCTCTTCCTGTTGGACTGTCTCTATGCCTCTGTCTACCCATATCTTCATGGAAGAGCCTTCTCTCTCTCTCCGACTGCTGGGCTCATCTGACTCTGTCTCCAGGTATGATGCGGCAGTGTAGAGGGAGCTTTACTCTGTATCTAACCCGTGCTGTACCTGCCCTGGGAGTTTTTTTTATTTGTACATGGGATGTGGGCGTCGCTGGCGAGGCCGGCATTTATTGCCCATCCCTAATTGCCCTTGAGAAGGTGGTGGTGAGCCGCCTTCTTGAACCGCTGCAGTCCGTGTGGTGAAGGTTCTCCCACAGTGCTGTTAGGAAGGGAGTTCCAGGATTTTGACCCAGAGACAATGAAGGAACGGCGATATATTTCCAAGTTGGGATGATGTGTGACTTGGAGGGGAATGTGCAGGTGTGTTGTTCCCATGTACCTGCTGCTCTTGTCCTTCTAGGTGGTAGAGGTCGTGGGTTTGGGAGTGTTTGGGACAGTGTAGAGGGAGCTTTACTCTGTATCTAACCCGTGCTGTACCTGTCCCGGGAGTGTTTGATGGGACAGTGTAGAGGGAGCTTTAATCTGTACCTAACTCGTGCTGTACCTGCCCTGGGAGTGTTTGATGGGACAGTGTAGAAGGAGATTTACTCTGTATCTAACCCGTGCTGTACCTGGTTATGAAACTCATATCCTGAAATGGAAAATGCCCCATTCCTGACATTAACATCCCTCACCAGGATGAACAGAATTCATAAGGGGGGAAAAAAAAGCAGACTATGGATGAACAATGAGGGGTGCTGAGATAATCTCAAAACCAGTATTATTGCACAGTCTTGTTTCTCATCCAGAGTCTTTCAAGGACAGCTTGTTAGAAAAACCCGAGGAATTATATCGATATATTTGACCAGATATTGCAGCTTAAATGCAAGAAGAGAAGAGAGTCGGGGAGAGTGAAAGGCTTAAAAACAAAGCTAGGTGCAATTTTAAATTTACACTCTCGACTGTCAACGGCCCGTTCAGATATAATTGCCATGTTCTTATAATTACTAATTTGCATTTTGTTTTCGGGTTGAGAGCTGCCATTCGTTCAGTTGGCCTCTCACTTACCCAGACATCACGATGAAGAAATCCAACCGATTCCAAGTGTCACCAAGGTAACACTTTTTCCCGACAATCCCCAAGGCGACCATCTTGACCACCATCTCCATGGCGAAGAAAATGAAGATGAAGTCATCAAAAGCCTGGAAAATTAACAGTTGGTTTTAGTTTAGCCTTGGACCATTCTTTAAACTCGGTCAACCTATTCTCGCCCGATTCTGTTGCCTGAAAGATGGCGGTTGGTGATAATAGTGGATATAACCGCCAAGTGATCCCTATCTCTGTAACCTCCTCCAGCCCTACAACTCTCCGAGATCTCTGCGCTCCTCCAATTCTGGCCTCTTGCGTATTTCCGATTTCCATCGCTCCACCATTGGCGGCCGTGCCTTCAGCTGCCTGGGCCCTAAGCTCTGGAATTCCCTCCCTAAACCTCTCCGACTCTCTCTCCTCCTTTAAGATGCTCCTTAAAACTTGCCTCTTTGCCCAAGCTTTTGGTCACCTGTCCTAATATCTCTTTATGTGGCTTGGTGTCGAACTTTGGCTGATTAACCCTCCAGTGTAGCGTCTTGGGACGTTTCACCATGTTAAAGGCGCTATATAAATGCAAATTGTTGCTGTTAGTCCTTGCATCTCTAGGACCATGCTAGTCTTCTGGCACATGTTTGCAAAACTTAAAGATCACAGCAGAAGCAAGGCAAGATTTTGGGTAATAACCAAAGGACTGGGGCCTCCTAGGGCTTAGCTGATTGCCCTGTGAGGGGACAGACATTCCTGAATTGGCTACTGGTCTGTTTTTTTTGCCTCTCCCACAGGTTGATGGTGGGGGGAAGGATAGGTGGGGACAGGGGATGAGTCCAGTAAGAAGAGGGGCAACTGTATATATGACCACAGCCTTTTATGTCCCGAGTACATAACAACACCAACTACTTGCATTTATATAGCGCCTTTAACGTAGTAAAATGTCCCAAGGTGCTTCACAGGAGCGATTATCACACAAAAATTTGACACCGAGCCACATAAGGAGATATTAGGACAGGTGACCAAAAGCTTGGTCAAAGAGGTAGGTTTTAAGGAGGGGAGAGAGAGGCGGAGAGGTTTAGGGAGGGAATTCAGAGCTTAGGGCCCAGGCAGCTGAAGGCACGGCCGCCAATGGTGGAGCGATTAAAAATTATGGATACGCAAGAGGCCAGGATTGGAGGAGCGCAGAGATCTCGGAGGGATGTAGAGTTGGAGGGGGTTACAGAGATAGGGAAGGGGGTTGAGGCCATGGAGGGATTTGAACACAAGGATGAGAATTTAAAAATTGAGGATAACATAAGATGTGTGCTTGACGCTGACATTGGGAGACTGAAGAGTTCCTTTTATCAGCACCAGTATCACAATCCTGTCAGTATATAGAAACCACCCGCCCTCCACCACCTCATTTTTAATATGTAATCAGGCCCTACCGGCTGTGGGTGCTACTTTTGCTGAGTCCAAATGGCCATTCTTCATCAACCATAGACAGTGAGGGTCAGCAGGCTATTTGACCACGAGGTGCATCGCATCTTGATGTCTGTATACACACACACATTTACTTTCCAGGAAGGCTGACTTCATAGAAATAAGAGCATGGACATATCTCTTTTTTCCCCCCACCACCCCAGTCCCCCCTCCCCCCACCCCCAGTCCGGGTTCATTGAAAGTAACTGTAGTTCCCCACCTGCTGCCCCTGAAAAGATGAAGCAACTCACCAGAGATGGGGAATGTTAGACCCGACCTGTAACTTAGTGCTACACCAGGTGGTACATCGAGCTTCCAGGTCATCGTTGCGGGGGGGAGCTTTGCAACTATACATGTACTTTTATATACACACGAGTTATTCCGAAGGAAGGATTTGAGTTTTCCTACCTGTAATATCCTACATCTGTCCGAGGAGCAGTCCACATCTTCACAAGGTTGGTACATTCCCAGCGTGACGCAGTTGAGAAGGATAATGAGCATGCTGACGTACTCAAACCAAGTGAGGAGCTGGAGTTAAGGAAAAGAACTGAACAGACACGGCCTAGTGTGCTTGTTCAAGCCTTCGAAGAGTTTCGTCCCTTCATCTGAAAAGTTTCTTTGTTTAAAAAAACAAGCGTTTGTTCTTAAAAGGGGCAGAGGGCAGAGATTTAAGCTCACTGGCAAACAAATCAGAGAGGAGAGATTTTTTTTTACGCAGCGAGTTGTAATAATCTGGAATTCACTGCCTGAAAGGGCGGTGGGAGCAGATTCAATAGTAACTTTCAACAAGGAACTGGATAAATACTTGAAGGGGAAAAATTTGCAGGGCTATGGGGAAAGAACAGGGAGAGTGGGACTAATTGGATAGCTCCTTCAAAGAGCCGGCACAGGCACGATGGGCCGAACGGCCTCCTTCTGTGCTGTATGATTCTATGATCATCATGAAAACTTGTTTGTCAGACACAACCCAATGACCTTAATCATGTCAGAAAGTACTGCTTGAGGACGATTTCATTATCGTTCTGGCCTCGAGTCCCTCCCCAAACACCAAGAGGGAAATAAAGATTTTACCAAATGCTTTTTCCTGAAGCCAGTGCCCCTTTAAAACCACTTCAGAGTGAAGGAAGAAAGAGAAAAATGGAAGGGAGCAGAGGAAGAGAACAACAACAACAACCTGCATTTATATAGCGCCTTTAACATAGTAAAATGTCCCAAGGTGCTTCACAGGAGGGTAATCAGATAAAATTTGACACCGAGCCACATAAGGAGATATTAGGACAGGTGACCAAAAGCTTGGTCAAAGAGGTAGGTTTTAAGGAGCGTCTTAAAGGAGGAGAGAGAGGGGGAGAGGTTTAGGGAGGGAATTCCAGAGCTTAGGACCGAGGCAGCTGAAGGCACGGCCGCCAATGGTGGAGCGATTAAAATCGGGGATGCGCAAGAGGCCAGAATTGGAGGAGCGCAGAGATCTCGGAGGGTTGTGGGGCTGGAGGAGGGTTACAGAGATAGGGAGGGGGGCGAGGGCCATGGAGGGATTTGAAAACAAGGATGGAGAATTTTAAAATTGAGGCTTTGCCGGACCGGGATACAATGTAGGTCATCGAGCACAGGAGGAAGAGCAGGCAAATGAAGAAAAGAGAAAGCACAAACTTTAAAAAAAAAAGTATTAAAAAATAAAGAGAGGAAATTGAACCAAAACAAAAGAAAAATAACAAGAGACACAAGAGCAGTGGTGTTGTATGTAAATGATCTCATTAGCTCACTGCGATCATCAAGTACCTACATGATTTCTGTTGAATGCAACCTTAATTAGAATATAGTTAGGGAGCCTCCTAAAGTGTGTTATCTGATGTCTCGTAATGTTGGAGAGCTGCAGTGGAATATAAATTGTACTACCATCAGACACGCAAACCTACAAAGGCACAACAAGAATGCCTGCAATAAATTCATGATCCACTTAGTTCCGGGACACAGATTCAATGGGGAAAAATACATTCAAATGAAAATGTTTGCAGCGTTCTCTGCGGGTTAACGTGGCTCATTTTAAAAATGTTTTTAAACACTTTGTTTGACAGTCGCGAGCAGCAGGAGCCTTCGACTCGACACAAGGTATTAAGGCACTTCCTGTGGCAACAGGAGATGTGTCTTCGATCCCTCGAGCTGTGGCGCTCATGAAGAATTGGCATTTGGGCAAGAGATAAGAGGGTCTCTCTGCCACCAACACTGCCTCAGCCTCTCTCTGTGCGTGCGTGCGTGCGCGCGCCATGGCTCGGTGGGTAGCACTCCCGCCTCTGAGTCAGACGATTGTGGGTTCAAACCCCACTCTAGAGATTTGAGCACAAAATCCAGGCTGACACTCCCGGCACAGTACTGAGGGAGTGCTGCACTGTTGGAGGTGCCGTCTCTCAGATGAGATGTTAAACTGAGGCTCTGTCTGCCCTCTCGGATAGACTTAAAAGATCCCATGGCATTATTCAAAGAAGAACAGGGCAGTTCTCTCTGGTGTCCTGGCCAATGTTTATCCCTCAACCAATATCACTAAAACAGGTTATCTGATCATTTATCACGTTGCTGTTTGTGGGATCTTGCTGTGCACAAATTGGCTGCTGTGTTTCCTACATTACTACAGTGACGACACTTCAAAAAATACCTCATTGTCTGTAAAGCACTTCGGGACATCCTGAGGTTGTGAAAGACGCTATAGAAATGCAAGTCGTTCCTTATCTTTTTGCGACTGAAATCCTCAACCGTGCTTTTGTTATCTCGAGACTCGATTATTCCAATGCTCTCCTGGCCGGCCTACCATCCACCCTTGAGCTCATCCAAAACTCTGCTGCCCCGTATCCTAACTCGCACCAAGTCCCGTTCACCCATCACCCCCTGTGCTCTCTGACCTACATTGGCCCCCAGTCTGGCAACGCCTCAAATTTAAAATTCTCATCCTCGTGTTGGAATCCTTCCGCGGTCCTCGCCCCTCCCTATCTCTGTAACCTCCTCCAGACTTGGCGTCGCAGCTGGTGGGACTTTGCCAGGCCCTGTCTGGCGAGCTTTATGGGGATGCCCGATTGGCGCCTGTTTCATTCAAACGAGGCCCCGGTGCCGGCTTCAGTCTCGAGCCTCAGGTCGGAACAGACCAGTCCCCCCGCGGAGCGATCGCTTTCACCACTTGGCTCCCCGTTTCTGGGCACGAGTCCAATTCCTCCCTCGATGAAGGAACGGCCCATGTCCGTTGGGACTGCGTGTGTAACTTGGAGGTGACCGTGTTCGCCCATGTGCCCGCTGCTGGCTCCAAGTGGATGTTCATTCTGTTTCCCCCCCTCTCCGGGGAGTTTCCTAACAGGAAAATAGATCCTAATGACTGAACGACCGTTGACACAAGACTCGGGGTCCTCAATTGGTTAAACTCAAGCTTTTTAGCAAAATTTATTAATTTCAAACAAAAGACTAAGGCAAATGACAACACTGCCCACAAGCAGAGGACTGCAGAATGTTAGTTGTGACCTGGGCTGGATCTGCGTTGCATTCTCTGCCTCTGTTTCATTGTGCCTGTCTCTGCTGTCCCTCGGGCAACATCTCACCGCAGGGAACTGATTTCGAGCTGAGCTCTGGATAAATACCTTAAAATGAATGGATAAATAAAACCAAATCGGTAGCAGATGTGCAGGAATTACAGTGAACGGCTTTTAAAAATCCTGGAGGGGTGGGGGGTGGCAGAGATGAGGAGAAATGTTTTTACGCAGCGAGTTTTTATGACCCGGAGCTCGCTGCCTGAAAGGGCGGTGGAAGCAGATTCAATAATAACTTTCAAAAGGGGAATTGGATAAATACTTGAAAAGAAACCTCCCAAAACGCTTTACAGCCAATGAAGTACTTTTGAAGTGTAGCCACCTGTAAATGTAGGAAACGTGGCAGCCAATTTGCACAACAAACTTACGTCCACAAGCCCGAGCCCCACGAACCCACCAGACTACTCTGCTCAGAGTTATCTCCGCACCAACCCGCCTGCGCACCACAGAGCACGGAGCTGCCACTTCCTTCACCTCTGACCAGCTGGGAGAGCACAGCAAGAGGCAAAAGCCCTCTTCTCCAACTGTTCCATTAGTTCCTCTGCCCGGTGGCAAGCCATTGGGGGCCAAGGCTGTCACAGCCTTACGGGAAAACAGTGTGTAATGTTCAGAGTTTAATAATCAAGAGACCCGTTAGCTTCTAAACACCTTACTCCAGTTTTACTGCCTCTGGCCCCTGGCCCTCTCCGTTCCACGGCTTTTATTGTACATGAAGCAATTTCTCTCCATTTCCTTCAGCAAGCTTCGAAGATGGCAAGGGCAAAGGGCAAAGGGCAAAGGACTGCTGGCGTCCTCGAGTTGCATAGTTACCAGTTTCTGAGCCAAGTGACAGAAAATGTCTGGTTAATTACAGATATACTCAATTAGCACTAACTTCGGGCCTACAGCTGAAGGCACTGTCAGTAGCAACCCAACCGTCTAAAGAGAACAATATGGAGACAACGCTCCCTTTAGTCTTGTGCCTCATATTGTTTTCATACTCACTCCAGGGGTACCAATCACCCTCGCTATCCCAGGTCGCCAAGTCCAGCCGGAGGTTTCATCACATGACCCCCCTCCCCAACCCCGTCAAACAGCCTCTTCTCCCACCTCCAAAACGTTTATAAAACTAATAAAGGAAAGTCTTCAAAGAAAATTAATAGAACCGTTTTCTTTTAACGCCCCTGTGATTTTTCTCCCGAGTTCTGCTCGCAGCAGCGTCCTGGAGATTGATTATTAATTCCTGGAGACTCCAGGATAACCCTGGAGGGTTGGCAATGGTATTGGGAATGATACCCGTACTAAGTGCCCCCCCCCACCTGCCCCTCCATTGCCTCCTTCTATCTGCTCGTGCTCTCAGTCAGATGAGCACTCAGTTCTGTCCTGATGTATCTGTGGTTTCAACAAGTGCCAGTCTCAGTGGGTATAAATGCACAGTAGTGTGGTCACTGAGCGTAGACCAGACCTAGGGCAGTGCAGGGGATTCCGGCTGTTGTATCAGCAGGTTATGGGATTACTACTGGTTACAGGTATGATATTGGAGCATTACACCTATTACTACCAGTTATATATAGACCATCGAGGAATTATTGTATCACTGTTGGTTATGAGGAGATTCTGAGTGTTACTAGTATTATGATTGGTTATCGGCGCAATTTCAGTGAATTACTATTAGTTACTGATGGAATCAAAATTCCTCCCTCCTCTGATTTCCCTCCTGAGAATCGTTCCCCCAATTTTGGTTCCCCTGCCCTCAGTCACCCCCCTCCCCCCGCCCTTGGCCTCCTCCCTGCCCTCGGGTCTCCCCCTCCCAGCTCTTGGTCTCTCCTCCCCACGCCCTCGGTCTCTTCCACCCCCCCCCCCCACTCTCGGACTCCCCCCCACTTGGTCTCCCCTCTCCTCCTGCTCACAGGCGGCCTCCTGGTTCTTGGAACTTCTCACACACCAGCTCCTGGTGCGAAACCACAGGCAAAAATACCCAACTACAGGGGACCCGAAGGGTAATTATAATAACATTTGCAGATGTCACATGATCAGATGTCACATGGTCAGAATGTCACATGCACAGCCCTCCGGGAATGCCTCCAACCAGAGTTGTCAATCCTACTGACACAGCAAAGTTTGAAAACCACGGATGTAATAGTTTCAATAAAAGATAATCACAAATAAATCCAATCGGGAATTCAGGAGAAACCTCTTTACCCAGAGAGTGGTGGGAATGTGGAACTCGCTCCCACAAGGAGTAGTTGAGGTGAATAACATAGATACATTTAAGAAGCTAGATAAACACATGAGGGAGAAAGGAATAGAAGGATATATTGATAGGGTGGATTGAGGGGAGTGGGAGAAGGCTCGTGTGAAGCATAGACCAGTTGGACTGAATGGTCTAGAACATAAGAACATAAGAAATAGGAGCAGGAGTAGGCCATTCGGCCCCTCGAGCCTGCTCCACCATTCAACAAGATCATGGCTGATCTTCTACCTCAACGCCATTTTCCTGCACCATCCCCATATCCCTTGATTCCTTTAATATCTTGAAATCTATCGATCCCTGTTTTGAATGTACTCAATGACTGAGCCTCCTACTGCCCTTTGTGCCTGTATCTATGCTGTAAATTCAATATAATTCCATGTTGGTTACGGGCAGCCATGTGTGTGGAAATCCTATGACATCATAAATCCACCCATGATCCTTCGTCTCCATGATGTCACAACTTTATGATCTCACAGGAAGTGCGCTGAACAAAATGTCTGCTCACAGCCGGCTTGTATCCACTGAGAAACACCATTAAAAAATACAGATCTCTGTGTTTGTCATGTTTGGAATTATGGTCCAATTCAGTCTTTAAAATAATAATGATTTTTTAAAAAATCGATGTTAGTTCTAACTCCTGATGTGCAATGCAATGGTTTCATGACATGCCAGCAGGAAAGTAATAAAATAGAATAGCTTCCAATTTAATTCAGGAAGCTTACTATTTCAACATTGCAATAACTGAAGATTGAGAAACCTCGATGAAAGGCCGAGTTCCACAGCGCAGGGAAGTGACACGTCTGAACAGAAGGCATGAGGTAAATCGGGAAATTGGGATTAAGCGGGGCCATGCTTGGATTTCAAAAGGCTGACAGTGTGGAGGGAAGGTTGAGGAGGGTGAGGAGACTGCGGCCTAGAAATTGCATCATTTATCAGGCGTTGCGGGGACACCTAAGGCCCCAAAATGGCGGGCAGGAAACGCCCGTACACCTCCGGCTGGAAGTGCATCGAACGCCATATTATGTAAGGACAAACAAGAGGCTTCCTTTACCCACGCCTGAAGGAGGCGTTAGACCCGTTGCATATGCAAATAAAGGGGCCTGACTCCTGCTTGACGTTTCCCTCTCCAAGATTGGTTTGCTCGAGGCAATCAATGCCATTGCTTCCAAGAAACAAAAAAGGGAAGTTTTAATGAGTGCTGACCATAGTGGCATCGATGAACAAGGGAGAGGCGAGAGAGAAGTTGAATGCGAGAGGTGAGAGAGGGATGGCCAATCAGACCACAATCTTTACGAGAAAGGCATTAGAAGACCCTCCTCAGATATGGCCAACAGTTTGATGACCATCTGATCAGAATTCTCCAATCCTGTTCCTGGCCATGGGGTGATCTCAATGGGAGGGTGAGACAAAAAAGGGGGAGGCCGAAGACTATCCTTCACCTGAGGCTACCTCCACTTGGGAGGGTTCACTTAATATCAAGTTGGATGGGGAGGAGAGGAGGTGAATTCTTTGACACTGAGACGATTCTCCCTCCTACCTTTCCACGGCCAGAATTCCAACACCTGGTGTCACACCAATGGATTTAAACGGTTTTAACTTCTCGTGCCTGGCAGGCTTTGATCTTGTTGGTGTCTGTGCTTCATAAAAATGAGCCATAACGAGCTTCAACAACAGAAGCTAAACCAGCATCCTTAATTAAAATCTGTAATGAGCTTGACTCCGTTTCTGGAGCAGTTGCTTTTAAGAACATTAACCTCGGATTTAAACCAAGGTGTGTGGCAAAGAATGTAGTAATTCCATTAAATGAGTTTAACTCTTTCGACAATGGATAATCAGCACCAGAAATAGCCTGAAGATTGCATCGTAGGAGACTCCTGCATTCGTCAGACCAATGGGAAACAAAACTTCCTTACATGGTACAGGTTACACCCGAACAGTCTGGGAAATTGTACAAGATTGTAGCAGGTGGAAAGACACAATTGTGTTAGCAGTGGGCAGCACTCTCGCCGAAAGTCATGGGTTCAAGTCCCACTCCAGAGACTTGAGCCCATAATCCAGGCCGACACTCCCAGTGCCCGTACTGAGGGAGTGCTGCACTGTCGGAGGTGCCGTCTTTTGCATGAGATGTTAAACCGAGGCCCCGTCTGCCCTCTCGGGTGGACGTTATAGATCCCATTTTGAAAAAGAGCAGGGGAGTTCTCCCCGGTGTCCTGGGCCGATATTTATTGCTCAACTTACATCACTAAAACAGATTGTCTGGTCGTTTATCTCATTGCTGTTTGTGGGATCTTGCTGTGCGCAAGTTGGCTGCCACGTTTCCTACATTACAACAGTGACTACACTTCAAAAGTATTTCATTGGCTGTAAGGCACTTTTGAACATCCTAAGGTCATGAAAGGCACAATATAAATGCAAGTTCTTTCTTTCTTTAGCCACTGAAACCTTTCCACGCTAATCTTCGGCTGAAAGTTATAGCAAAACCTTCTCAAAATTTCAGGACCCTTCCTTCTACTCTGCCCCAACATGCCTCAGCCCCATCCTCAGAAGGTGCCCCATTGCACCATGTTTGAACCATCCAGCTTCTCGAAGTGACGTTCAATTTAACGCTCAATTGGTCTGAAATTAAGGGCAGTTTTGTGGGTCAGTGGTCACTAGGAACTGTATCAAGGCTGCTCACGCTCATTCTACCTAGGGCCCTTACAGCTAAAAGACAGAGTAGGCTTTCATTCCTTTAGTCTGGGCTGAAACTGAAGCCTGGTCTCACACTCCTCCAGCGTGTAATCCTCCAGACCATCCAACCCCACCTCAGTTGGTCGCACTCTCATAAGGTTTTGGGTTCGGGTTCCACTCCACGACTTGGAATTTTTAGTCCAGGCTGATGTTCCAGTGCACTTCTGAGGGAGTGCTACATTGTCAGATGTACCGTCCTGCGGATGAGATGTCAACCCACTGCCCTTCTCGCTGTTCCAGTGGTTGTTAAAGATCCCACGGTACTATTTGAAGAAGAGTAAGGAGTTCTCCCGGTGTCCTGGTCGACATTCCTCCCTCAACCAACATCACCAAAAACGAAATTACCTGGCCATTCACCGTCTTGTTGTTGGTGGGATCTTGCGTACAAAATGGCCGTCTAGTTTGGCTAACAGTGCATTGAGTGTGAAGTATTTAACATGTTTCAGAGAGGTGATAAGATGATTCTAAACCCAAGTCCTTCTTTCGTTTCTCTTAAGACATGCTGTAAAAGGAGCTCTGAAGACGTGACTTGATCTTTAACATGTTTGCTAAAGGGAGAGTGCAGTTTTCTCAATCTGGGTAGCGACACAGTCTGCATTCCTGAACCTGTGCAGTGAACTGAAGTCTATTTGTCTCCATCTTCATCCCTCGCAGCTCAGAAGAGCCTCGAAAACATCAGAGGAATTAGCAGGAGAAAGGAATGAGACACACATGGCAAATTACAGTCATTGCAAAATTTAATCACAATATCAAAACTTAGCGTGTCTCAGTGGGGCCCTTGTTTCTATGGTGACAATTACCACGCACTTCATCCATCACTCACAAGATAGAGCTGTGGAAAAATTAATATTACAACTTCATTAATTTTTCTGCCAGGTTGCCTACTGAAGATAATTGCTGTTGTTACTCAAAACCATATTTCCGACTGGTTCTTCCGAACATTAACTTTTCAATATTCGAGGCGTAGGGAAGGCGGTGAGTTCTGAGGAATTAAGTGTAGTTTTTGTTTAAAAAATAAGGTCGGTTAACGTTGAGACATTTCATGAAGGGCACGGTCTTTTTTCTCTTATACGTATCTGCTGCCCGTATCCTAACTCGCACCAAGTCCTGTTCTCCCATCACCCCTGCGTTCGCTGACCTACATTGGCTCCCAGTCCAGTAACGCCTCGATTTTAAAATTCTCATCCTTGTTTGCAAATCCCTCCATGGCCTCGCCCCTCCCGATCTCTGTAACCTCCTCCAGTCCCACAACCCTCCGAGCTCTCCGCACTTCTCCAGTTCTGGCCTCTTGTGCATCCCCGATTTTCGTCGCTCCACAATTGGCGGCCGTGCCTTCAGCTGCCTCGGTCCTAAACTCTGGAATTCCCTCCCTAAACCTCTCCGCCTTTTTACCTCTCTCTCCTCCTTCAAGACACTCCTTAAAACCTACCTCTTTGACCAAGCTTTTGGTCACCTGTCCTAATATCTCCTTATGTGGCTCAGTGTCAAATTTTGTTTGATAATCGCTCCTGTGAAGCACCTTGGAATGTTTTATTACGTTAAAGGCGCTATATAAATGCAAGTTGTTGTAGTTGAGGTAGCCTTTGAAATATATTACCCTTCCCCCTCTGTTGAAGGCACTGATGGACATTACAGCAACGACATGCATTTATATAGTGAACGTTCTAGTTCAGCCCGAGACATTGCCCAGTGGAGGAGGATGGAATCGGTGGTGAGGGAACGGGGTTTGTGGTGGGGGCCGAAGACAATGGCTTCAGTCTTCCCAATGTTTATTTGGAGGAGATTTCGGCTGATCCAGGACTGGATGTCGGACGAGCAGTCTGATAACACAGGGCAGTGGTGGAGGGGTCGAGAGAAGTGCTGATGAGGTAGATTGGGTGTCGTCAGCGTCCATGTGGAACCTGACGTCATGTCTTCGAATGGTGTCGCCGAGGTGCAGCATGTAGATGAATCACCTTTCAAATAATAAGGTGTTTGTTGAGTCTTGCCTAAGAGAAGAGTTAGAAGAAGCTCCCTGTGTGTCTTGGATAGACTTGGGCTTTATGGAGAGTTAAGGGTCGTTGAGTCACAATTGGAGTCAGAGGAGATAGCAAGAACAAGGACACCAATAGATGAAGAAGGAAAATTAGTGTCAGCTTGGCTCAGTTGGTAGTACTCTTGGATTGTGTGTTCAGCCCTACTCTTGGACCTAAGCACATAACCTAGGCTGACACTCCTACTGCAGTAATGAGGGGAGTGTAGCACTGCCAGAGATGCCATCACTTGGATGAGACATTAAACCAAGGCCCCAACTACATGCTCAAGTGGATGTAAAAGATCCCATGGCACTATTTGAATAACATGGAGTTCTCCCAGTGCCCTGGCCAACATTCCTCTCTCAAGCAACACCACAAAAAACAGATTATCTGGTCATTCATTGGTTGCTGTTTGTTGGAGCTTGCTGTGTACAAATTGGCGGCTGTATTTGCCTGCATGATGGACAGTAATCCAGTGATTACAAAGCCCTTTGGGACAGCCCCAGGATATTTAATCTGCTTTACAAATGCAAGTTCTTTCTTTTCTTCACACTGTAGTTGGATCACCTCCCAAAATATTCACACAATGGTGTCATCCGTCACTGTACCAAAAAGAAGATTCCCCAAATGGACAGAGATAGAATGGGAGATTTTAAATCCAATTTGCTTTTGCTGTTAAATCCAATCTGGCTCTTTGTAATAATGTGATTCTTAAAATGGTACTCTAATGAAAAGTCTCCCTCTTAAAGACCTTTGTTGGGATCCAATGATCCAATTGTTGAGCTAGTGTCACTAAGCAGTGAGAATGAATGTGCCAACATGTTTGATAAAGGAATGGAAGGCCTCAAGTCGATTAAAGTACATGCCCAAACACACATTAGAGCAATTAGTATGTAGGACAATAATGAGGGTAAGATAATTTTAGCTGGTTAAGAAGATGTACTGTAATTCTTTTTTGATCTGTTAAGCCTTTTCTAAAAATACTCAACTTTCATTTGAAATCAATGTACACTCTCACAGAATCAGACCACTCCTTTCCAATAACCTGCCCCAAACTAAGCCAGAAAATTGCTTTTTCTTGCTCGTAGCGTTGCATGTAAGAACCTTTCCTTCTCAAGACCCCGTCTGCCCTCTCGGGTGGACCTTCACACCGACACCAGGGGGAAACTCGTTAAGTCCGCACGGCCTGGCACAGTGGAAGCGTCAATCGGGAATTTGGATGACTGCCTTGATCAGAAACTCGTGGGCTACACGTTCCTGAATCTCCAATTTGCCTTCCCAGCAGTGTAAATGCATAAAATTATCCCCCCCCCCCAAAATATCCTCGTCAAGAGATACTAAACATATATTGGGGCAAAAATTGGGTTATGGCTGGTTTTGGGGCACATGACCAATGGTGCGGAGACAATGAGCCCCAACAGGAGGCCCCGTCTGCCCTCTCGGGTGGACGTAATAGATCCCACGAGCACTATTTCGAAGAAGAGCAGGGGAGTTCTCTCCGGTGTCCTGGCCAATATTTATCCCTCAACCAACACCTAAGTAAACAGACAATCAAGGTCACTATCACATTGCTGTTTGTGGGAGCTTGTGGCTGTCGTACTTTCTACAACAGTGACTGTACTTCAAAAGTATTTCGTTGACTGTAAAGTGCTTTGGGATGTCTTGAGATCATGGCTGGATGACTTAATTGTGTTTTTTTTTAAACTGAAAGTACACAAGGATGTCTCCGTGACATCCTGCCTAAACCATGAGTCTACTCAGCACGCAGTTGAGTTACATTAGCGACATGGAATTCCTGTTTACTCAGCAGGGTGGAAGCACAAAGTGCTTCTTGCAATACCTGTGGGCTGAACGGAGCCAACGGAACTGTTTATTTAGCAGGGTAAGTGCTTCTAGTGTTATGTTAATCGTGCGGAACTTCTGTTCATTACCCAAGGTAAGGAATATTCTGGAGTTTTGATTACCTTTGGAGATCAGAGACTGTTTATGCAGCAGGCTCTTCCCTCAGGAGATTCAGTGAATGGCATTGAGTAGATTGTCCATGCTCTGTGGACAAATGGCCTTTTCTCATTCCACATCCTTGTGGCTTCAATGGGAGATCTATAGGGGGACGTGGGATCCCTTGTGGAAACCTGAACTCCATAATTCTCAATGCAAAGTTCCAACAACACAACAACTTGCATTTATATAGCGCCTTTAACATAGTAAAAGGTCCCAAAGCACCTCACAGGAGTGATTATCAAACAAAATTTGACACCGAGCCTGATAAGGAGATATTAGGACAGGTGACCAAAAGCTTGGTCAAAGAGGTAGGTTTTAAGGAGAGTCTTAAAGGAGGAGAGAGAGGCGGAGAGGTTTAGGGAGGGAATTCCAGAGCTTAGGGCCCAGGCAGCTGAAGGTACAGCTGCCAATGGCGGAGCGATGAAAATCGGAGATGTGCAAGAGGCCAGAATTGGAGGAACGCAGAGATCTCAAGTACAAAGAGGTACATGTGACACCATTCCTACTGACCTCAATTGTTCAGAAATCTAATTGTCTAATCAGCTCTTTCTTTATTTCTCCCAGCATGTTCAAAGGAGAATTATCTTCATTTGGAGACAGGGCTAGTTATTGCTTTCCTCAGTATTATTTTTTGCTGCGAATCGTTAGCAACTCAACGGCACAAAAGCTCTCTTCATGGCCTGGGGTCTTGATAAAAAGAGGTCCTTAGGCTCTGCCTGATGGTTTTACAAATGTCTCTTTAAAATTGGGGTGACACTGTGTGATTTTCAGCTAAGGTGGTGGCACTGTGCCTTTAAGATAGGGTGGTGGCGCTGTGTCTTTAAGGTAGGGATGGCACTGTGCCTTTAAGGTAAGGGTGGCGCTGTGTCTTTAAGATAGGGATGGGCACTGTGCCTTTAAGATAGGGTGGTGGCACTGTGCCTTTAAGATGGGGTGGGGTGGTGATACTGCGCCTTTAAGATAGGGTGGTGGCGCTGTGTCTTTAAGCTGGAGGATGTCACTTTCAAGGTTGGGGGTCGAGAATGTCCTTTAAAGACATGTTACCTTAAACTGATTAAAATACTGACAAAGATACCTAGTCCCACATCGTATTCTGAAAGGATTTAAATAAAATAATGATTTATGATTCTGTACATGCCCTGAATTCTATGTGTTTAAAGTCATAATTTGATTGTGAGGAAAGTTTGATTCTAGCAGTGAAGCAGTGTGATACAGATACACAACCTCACACAGCCTCTGAAATTTGCATAATTCTGCCTCAGATCCTCCGCTACGAAACCAGGGGGAACACACATATTAATAAGAAATAAATTAAATTGTTTCACCACAGCTTAAACATCAATAATAACCTAGTGGCAAAATGACTTCTGCTGGGCTGCAAAAACATGGCAACACTTACCTGATTATTACTGATTCATTTCAATTATCGTAACATTTTAATTTGTATTCTTTTGGCCCTTCTTACTTTCCTGTCTAACGATGCCCCTCGTTGACATCCTTTCTCCGATCTGGAGGGGTTCAGCACCTCCCAAACCCGCGACCTCTGCCACCTGGAAGGACAAGAGCAGCAGGCACATGGGAACAACACCAGCTGCACGTTCCCCTCCAAGTCACACACCATCCCGACTTGGAAATATATCGGCCGTTCCTTCATCGTCGCTGGGTCAAAATCCTGGAACTCCCTTCCTAACAGCACTGTGGGAGAACCTTCACCACACGGACTGCAGCGGTTCAAGAAGGCGGCTCACCATCACCTTCTCAAGGGGCAACTAGGGATGGGCAATAAATGCCGGCCTCGCCAACAATGCCCGTATGCCGAGAATGAATTTTTAAAAAAAAGGCTTTCCACTATCCTTTCTCAGCTCTGTTCCTTGTTAAGCCAACAGTATGTGCAATGTGACTGGGATGAGCTAGTCTGAGTCGCGGTCCCTTCCACAGATGGAATGGCTCATCCGGACTCCTGCTGATATCCTGGTTTCATGTTGATGGAACCCATGTAACTCAGGGGAGCCACACACCATACCAAGTATAGAAAACGGTTAAACCACTCACACCCAACAATGCTCTACAGCCCATCACTGGCCATCCTGAGGGAGACTCCTAATCCGTAAAGCGCTTGGGACGTCCTGAGGTAATGAAAGACACTATATAAATGTAAGTCTTTCTTTCTACAGGGAATCCCCTGGGCTCTGCCCCACAGAAAGAAAGACTTCCATTTATGTAGCATCTTTCACAGCTTCTGGACATCCCAAGGCACATTACAGCCAATGAAGTACAGTTACTGTTGGAATGTGGGAAAAATGGCAGCCAATTTGCACACAGCAAGATCCCACAAACAGTAATGTGATAATGACAAGATTACCTGTTTTAATGAGGTTGGTTAAGGGATAAATATTGACCCTGAGATAGGATCTTTTACATCCACCTGCGAGGGCAGATAGGGCCTCAGTTTAGTGTCTCATCTGAAAGGCAGCACCTCCGACAGTGCAGCACTCCCTCAGTATTTGCACTGAGAGTATCAGCCAGGTTTACATGCTTGAGTCGGTCTTGAACCTACAAACTTCTAACTCAAAGGCAAGAGTGCTACCCACTGAGCCACAAATGAAGACTACAAATGAAGACTAAGAACAGACTGTGCAAGGAACTGCAGTGTTTAACCCTTTCTTCCCACTTGTACATTCCGTGATGCTAGATTCTGAGAATTCTAGGTGTAGTTTAGGACATCACTAGATTGAAAAGGTACCTGGCCTAAGTGTTAAATTACGAGGACAGGTTGCAGAGACTCGGCTTGTATTCCCTCGAGTATCGAAGATTAAGGGGTGATCTAATTGAGGTGTTTAAGATGATTATAGGATTTGATGAGGTAGATAGAGAGAAACTATTTCCTCCGGTGGGGGGAGTCCAGAACAAGGGGGCAGGACCTTAAAATCAGAACTAGGCCGTTCAGGGGTGATGTCAGGAAGCACTTCTTCACACAAAGGGGAGTGGAAATCTGGAACTCTCTCCCCCAAAAAGCTGTTGAGGCTGGGGGTCAATTGAAAATGTCAAAACTGAGATTGATGGATTTTTGTTGGGTGAGGGGATTAAGGGTTAGGGAACCAAAGCGGGTAAATGGAGTTAAGATACAGATCAGCCTTGACCTAATTGTATGGCGGAACAGGTTCGAGGGGCTGAATGGCCTCCTTCTGTCCCTATGTTCCTAAGAACAGGAGAGAAGATGAGGTAAATCAAAACGTAGGGCCAGGTGATGCCGTTGTATTTTAGATTGTAAAAGGAAGGGAAGGCTTGAGAGGCAGGAAGCATTTCCGTGGTCCCCTGCACAGCAGTGGTTAACGGAGGACAGCCTGATTGTTTACTGGAGACCTTTGGGCCTGTAAATTGGTGAGTCTGTCTGCAGGAGCATGCTACAGTACACACCACACTCTGCTCCATCCTTGAGTAAGTGAAGCTTATTGAGCATTGGGTTTGACAACAGAGCTGCAGCTCTGGGGTTTTTAAACTGGAAACGTTCCACTGAATTACAGCATCATTTAACACTGTGTAGGTGCAGAGAGGGGCCAATGAAGAGCTTCGGTGCCACTGATTAGTCTGTAGATTGGTAGCTTCACGATTGTTCCTAATCACAGTCCCAGTATGGGCGGGTAAATAGAGTTAAGATACAGATCAACCATGATCTAATTGAATGGCGGAATAGGCTCGAGGGGCTGAATGGCCTCCTCCTCCTCCAATGTTGGTATGACCTATGACTTTACAAGCCTCGTCCTCAAAGCATCTTGCTACCTTTTGGTTCTCACCTCCAGGTCTGGTTCCAATGGCCAAATCGAGTGTCTTAGTGTCGAAAATAACTGCCTGCCCACTTTGATAAAATCACGAGTCCCTTTCTCCCAGCTCAGCGGTGACGCGAACACTGGGAGCAATTCCAACTTCCATTTTGCGAAAGCTCAATCTTGGCTCGGTTGCACTGAACAAACCTAATTTGGATAAACACGGATTTGCAGGGAGGATTTTCTGTTGATCCCCAGCTGATTATAGGCAAACAGGCAGAAAGCATACAGCAGCAGTTAGAGAATATGTCGCAGAAATATTAGATTAGCTTCAAGACTGTTTAGTTTACAGCGTTGGAAAAACAATTTCATTTACAGCATAGCTAACCAGAGACATGGAACTTCTTGGAGCTGTGGCCCCAGTTATATGTCATTTCTACCAGGATTAAGCCCAATGCCATTGAAAAATCATTGGCCTGCTTACTCATCAATACGTCTGCTCCCAACCTTGGTCGAAAGCAGATGAAAATTGGGTGCCATTGCTGGTAACCAGGAAACCATGCACAGCCTAGTCTATCTTGTCCCGCTGAGAGAACAAGTACATGGAGTATTTAGGAAATGCCAGAAAGTCAACAAGACAAAGGAGGAAGAAAGTAAAATAATCATAAAAATGAGATGGGTGTTAAAGAATCCAAACTCCTGAGTCAGGAGGTCGTGGGTTCGAGCCCCACTCCAGAGACTTGAGCACATTATCCGGGCCGACACTCCAGTACAGCACTGAGGGAGTGCTGCGCTGTCGGAGGTGCCGTCTTTTGGATGAGATGTTAAACTGAGGCCCCGTCTGCCCTCTCAGGTGGATGTAAAAGATCCCACAGCCACTATTGGAAGAAGAGCAGGGGAGTTCTCCCCGGTGTCCTGGGCCAATAGTTATCCCTCCACCAACATCACTAAAATCAGATTATCTGGTCATGATCTCATTGCTGTTTGTGGGATCTTGCTGTGCGCAAATTGGCTGCCGCGTTTCCTACATTACAACAGTGGCCGCACTTCAAAAAGTACTTCATTGGCTGTGAAGCGCTTTGGGACGTCTGGAGGTTGTGAAAGGCGCTATATAAATGCAAGTTCTTTCTTTTTCTTTCCAAACAGAATTCAGTATCACGCAGTTAAGAGGAAAATCAGGTAATCAATGGCTGGAAATTGCATGACTAAAAAAAAATGTTAGCTTCTTTTGGCCAATCAGTCCAGAATGAGTGATATTTCCTCCCCATTGATCGGGCGGAGGAGGGCGGGCGAGGAGGGGGGGCGTCTATATTCGTAGCTACACTAAACTCTTCAAAAAAAGAGCTCAGAGAATAGTTGACAGATGGCTACATCGGGATACAGGGCGACTCTGTGAACATTACCGTGGTAACCAAACCTCGGGGACAACAGCTGCAAATTGAAGATTTGGCTTGGCTCTTGGAATCCAGGTGCATCATTTTATTCAACGAAAAGAAGGCTGAAGGGAAAAAAAAATCTGGGCCTTCTCGATAAAGTTTAGGCATTCTGACCTGTGGTGTCTTCAGGCGGGTATATTTGGCAGTCTCTTGCAATGTTTATTGTCGGGACGAAAGTGCCTTAGCATTTTATTGGTCATTAATCTCCTTAACCCAAATGAAATCTGGAACAATTACAGTGACAACAATAGCATTGTCCACAATTTATTCACAGACAAGCCCTCGCTCTCCGAGTCTGAAGGAACATTTCGGTGTACAGTCATTAAAGATGACTGGGCCCACATTATTCTTTTTATTGGCAAAACACTGTTAACCTTCCAAATGCTGGAGGAACGTTTGTGCAAGATGTGGCTTTCTTCAGTGTGTTGATTATAATGTCCTGAAGAACGGAGCAAAGCATTCCCATTATTCTCTGCTGCCACGTTCCAGCTGCACCCAGTAAGGCAAGAGTTGTGAATTTGTGTCTGCTGTGGGCATCGATCAGGGTTCAGTATTGTGGCATGTGAGGGATGTTGGAGGCTAGAGATACAAGAAGGATCATTAAGCGATATAATTGCCTGTATTCGTTTTTTTTACCCCACAGACGTTGACTCCCACCAACCGGTCTCTGCTATCGTGGTAGCAGCACCTTGGACTGAAATACTCAAACCTCTTTCTGATCTGGACCAGATCTCCATGTCTTAAGAACACATGCTGCTGTAATCTCTCCAAAGATGCACCGAGGCATTGTAGGAGATGATGCAATGAGTCTTGTGAGGATGCAGTGATGGGGAGGAATGTAAATGATGGCACATTTGCAGCTTAGGAGGGATAATAGAGGAACGTTCAGATACACAGGGACAATAAGGGTATAAATGGAGTAGAGACAAGAAAGGTATGTTGGAGGCTAGAGGTACAAGAAGGATCATCCATCTGGAAACAAACCCTTTCTCTGTGGACTGTTGAGGAATGTTGTGAGAGGTGCTAGGGGAGCTTCCTCAGCAGGGAACAATAGTCACGTCTTGGACAGACTTGGACTTTAGAGAGAATTAAGAGCCGTTGAGGGGCAAAATAAGCGTTTGGCAGGGGGGACAAAAAGGAAACTGAGCTTCTTGGAGAGGCCTTTGGCGATGGAGGAGATATGGGAGTCTATTCTCAACACCTTCACTTGGATTGGATCCAAATGCTCTTCGAGTGCCGACTCTAGAATTCGGTCAGCAATGTGACCGGATCTTGGTCTATGAAACTCGATTTGGCAGTCAAAGGGTTAATTGTAAATTCTCAGATCCAAAAGGATGTGACATTTCTTGTTCACTAATATTGTGCTCAAGGACATGAAATGCTAATCGATACGTCGCTTAATTTTTTTGGCCCTTTTGAAGGCATCTCTTGTGTTTTCGGTTTCTAAGCAACCTGAAGCTCCCTGTGGGAATGATTTGGAATTACATTCCCAATATTACCAGGTTCTGTTCACAACCTTAAGGACTTGTTGACTGATGGAATCAATCCTTCGAGAATCATCTGGAACATCTGTCTCCTTTTTAGCCTAACACATTGCCCGAGCTTTTAGGGAATAAGATTTCTCACCAGCCATGCACGAACATAACCAGCAGAAGTGGCTTTCTCTTTCCTAAGACGCAATCAGTAGCTTGGAGTTTTGCTGTCTCCAACCGGTCAAAGACTGCAGTTATACTGCCACTTTTGCCTCAATCAGAAGGAGTTTCAGTTGCTCCCTATCTCTGTAACCTCCTCCGAGATCTCTGCGCTCCTCCAATTCTGGCCTCTTGCGCATCCCCAATTTTCATCGCTCCACCATTGGCGGCCGTGCCTTCAGCTGCCTAGGCCCTAAGCTCTGGAATTCCCTCCCTAAACCCTAAACCTCTCCGCCTCTCTCTCCTCCTTTAAGACGCTCCTTAAAACCTTCCTCTTTGACCAAGCTTTTGGTCACCTGTCCCTAATATCTCCTTATGGGGCTCAGCGTCAAATTTTGTTTGATAATCGCTCCTGTGAAGCACCTTGGGACATTTTCACTGCATTAAAGGCGCTATATAAATGCAAGTTGTTGTTGTTGTAACTCTCTTGTCAGATCCCAACCTGACACCAGAGTGCATTATGGACAAACAGTGTGACACCCTTGCGCGCCACTACGAGTTCACACCAGCCGCAGTATAGCTCCAGTCGGGAATCACCACCTATCAGACACTAAGAGCCGAGCCCCTTTGATTGGGTTAACGTCTTAACCCTTAGATTGCTGGAAGGTACAGGGACAGTCTTCTCTCCCTGGATCAGACATTTATCAACTCACACGCTGTGACGCTGAAGCAAACAGTGATAAATCTGCTCAAACACCACAGATAGATCTATTGCTTCAATATTGATCCTAAACTACAAAAATAGGCTCTTGAAACTCAATTTTAATTAAAAATAGAACAACCAAATCATTTTCATTCTGCTTATCCTGTCTTCCCTTTTCCGCATTCTTTTTCTTTCCTGGTCTCTCCGTACTATTTTAAAAGCTTTTTTTTTAATCTAGTGAGAACTTCTGTCTTTTCCACATTTTATTTTCCTTAAAAACTTGTACTCATCGTCTCTCTTTCCCTTGAGCCTCTCACCACCCATTTTTGGAGCTGTGGAGGCCTTACGGAAAGGTGCCTCCTTTCCGTAAGGAGGCACCTCCGTAATGTCACCCGAGCACAACGCAATGCCATCAACGCTCTCAAGACCAACCGCAACATCGTCATCAAACCAGCGGACAAAGGAGGAGCCATAGTCATACAGAACAGAACAGACTATTGCAAAGAAGCATACCGACAACTGGACAACCAGGAACACTACAGACGGTTACCCGCAGATCCGACCAAAGAACACACCCACCAGCTCAACAAACTGATCAAGACCTTCGATCCAGACCTTCAAAGCATCCTACGCATTCTCATCCCACGTAATCCCCGCGTGGGAGACTTCTACTGCCTCCCAAAGATACACAAAGCCAACACACCCGGACGTCCCATCGTATCAGGCAACGGAACCCTGTGTGAGAACCTCTCTGGATACATCGAGGGCATCCTGAAACCCATCGTACAGGGAACCCCCAGCTTCTGTCGCGACACTACAGACTTCCTACAAAAACTCAGTACCCACGGACCAGTTGAACCAGGAACACTTCTCACCACGATGGACGTCTCGGCACTATACACCAGTATCCCCCACGATGACGGCATCGCTGCGACAGCATCAATACTCAACACCAACAACAGCCAATCTCCGGAAGCCATCCTACAACTCATCCGCTTCATCCTGGATCACAATGTCTTCACCTTCGATAACCAGTTCTTTACCCAAACACACGGAACAGCCATGGGGACCAAATTCGCACCCCAATACGCCAACATTTTCATGCACAAGTTCGAGCAGGACTTCTTCACTGCACAGGACCTCCAACCAACACTATACACCAGATACATCGACGACATTTTCTTTCTATGGACCCACGGCAAGGAATCACTAAAGAGACTACACGATAACATCAACAAGTTCCATCCCACCATCAAGCTCACCATGGACTACTCCTCAGAATCAGTTTCTTTCTTGGACACACGAATCTCCATCAAAGACGGGCACCTCAGCACCTCACTCTACCGCAAGCCCACGGACAACCTCACGATGCTCCACTTTTCCAGCTTCCACCCTAACCACGTCAAAGAGGCCATCCCCTATGGACAGGCCCTGCGAATACACAGGGTCTGCTCAGACGAGGAGGAACGCGATGGACACCTACAGACGCTGAAAGACGCCCTAGTAAGAACGGGATATGACGCTCGACTCATCGATCGACAGTTCCGACGGGCCACAGCAAAAAATCGCATAGACCTCCTCAGGAGACTAACACGGGACGCAACCAACAGAGTACCCTTTGTCGTCCAGTACTTCCCCGGAGCGGAGAAACTACGCCATGTTCTCCGCAGCCTTCAACATGTCATCAATGAGGACAAACACCTCGCTATGGCCATCCCCACACCTCCACTACTCGCCTTTAAACAGCCACCCAACCTCAAACAGACCATCGTTCGCAGCAAACTACCTAGCTTTCAAGAGAACAGCGTCCACGACGCCACACAACCCTGCCACGGTAACCTCTGCAAGACATGCCAGATCATCGACACAGATACCACCATCACACGAGATGACACCACCCACCAGGTGCATGGTTCATACTCCTGTGACTCGGCCAACGTTGTCTACCTCATACGTTGCAGGAAAGGATGCCCCAGAGCATGGTACATTGGCGAGACCATGCAGACGCTGCGACAACGGATGAACGGACACCGCGCAACAATCGCCAAACAGGAGGGTTCCCTCCCAGTCGGGGAACACTTCAGCAGTCATGGACATTCATCCACCGACCTTCGGGTAAGCGTACTCCAAGGCGGCCTTCGAGACACACGACAACGCAAAATCGTCGAGCAGAAATTGATAGCCAAGTTCCGCACCCATGAGGACGGCCTCAACCGGGATCTTGGGTTCATGTCACGCTACACGTTACCCCACCAGCGAACAAATGTTATCTGTTTTTAATATAATGGGTCATTTGCTGGCTCTCTCTGCCTTCCGGATGTTTCTGCCTCTCTCTGTGTTTTTTTTTCTCTGTTTTTTTTCCCTGTTTGTTTTTTTGTTGAATGTGTATTCGGGGGTTCTGCAGATGACACCTCTCTGTCTGAACACGGTGATTGCCTTGGCAACGGGCAGTTGCAGGGGCAGTCTGTAAACACCATGTATTGTTCAATATGTATAAATGCGTAGGCTTCAAGGAGATCCTGAAACATTTGCCTGAGGAAGGAGAAAATCTCCGAAAGCTTGTGAATTTAAAATAAAATTGCTGGACTATAACTTGGTGTTGTAAAATTGTTTACAATTGTCAACCCCAGTCCATCACCGGCATCTCCACATCATGCCTCCTCTATGGTTGAGAACTAGTTTTAAAGGCCGCTTGATTAGTTAATCGAAAGTTTAAAACACAAAGGTTGACATGGCGACATCATGAATGCAACCAGGCCAGCTGTGGCTGTTTTTAGGTGTTAGTTTAGCTCAGTGGGTCGCACCCATTATCTCAGAGCCCGAAGCTTCTGGGTTCGAGTCCCACTCCAGACTTAAGAATTTAATTGAGGTTAACACTCCCACTGCAATACTGAGAGAGTTTTAAAATATACTGCATTCTTGAATATATTAGAAACTGTTAGTCAGGAGCCCTAACACTATAAAGTTAGCAAAGCCTTTAACTGAACAACACCAATGCAAATGTAATGGTTATTTGAATTGATAGACCTTGGGATATTCAGGATTCTAAAGGACCAACAGGGTAATTCTGCATTTCCAGCAGTGAGCACAGGTCAGAGAGTTACAGCCCTATTTCCAACCCATACTTTTACTTTCCTGCTCTACTTCCCTCATGCACAGCCTGGCCCTGCAAATACGGGATTGCAGAATTATTCTTATAGTTGCAAGATTCTAATACAGTGAAACCTGTAAGTTACGGACACCTCAGGGACTGGAATCAGCTGTCCCTTTTTTTTTGCAGATGTCCTTATTTTCAAAATGACTATTGTATGTGGTGTAAACATTTTCAGTAGAATGAGGAGTTCTTTACCCAGCATTCATGGCAGCAGAGAAACCGCCCTATCCCCGGGATCGAGCCGAGCGAGCATTTATTCCCAGAGAAACCGCCCTATCCCCGGGATCGAGCCGAGCGAGCATCCAATCCCAGAGAAACCGCCCTATCCCCGGGATCGAGCCGAGTGAGCATCCAATCCCAGAGAAACCGTCCTATCCCCGGGATCGAGCCGAGCGAGCATTTATTCCCAGAGAAACCGCCCTATCCCCGGGATCGAGCCGAGCGAGCATCCAATCCCAGAGAAATCCCTCTATCCCCGGGATCGAGCCGAGCGAGCATTTATTCCCAGAGAAACTGCTCTATCCCCGGGATCGAGCCGAGCGAGCATCCAATCCCAGAGAAACCCCTCTATCCCCGGGATCGAGCCGAGCGAGCATCCAATCCCAGAGAAACCCCTCTATCCCCGGGATCGAGCCGAACGAGCATCCAATCCCAGAGAAACCGCCCTATCCCCGGGATCGAGCCGAGCGAGCATTCAATCCCAGAGATAGGGCAGTTTCTCCACCGCTATGGATTCTGGGTAAAGAGCTCGCCATTCCACAAAAGCTGTTTCTTTCACAAAACCCGCTGCTGCCTCGCCCTGACCGGCATGTCCCGTGTTTTAAGTTGTAAGAGGGCTTGGTGCATTTTGCAGGTGTCCGTTTTTTGCAGGTGTCCATTGATACAGGTTTCACTGTAATATGTTTGACATAATCTCAAACTCTATAAGGAGCCACAGAGTGAAGAACAGAGGGGAAAAGATAGTTTAGAACAGATAGTTTAGATTTAACTGCTTTATGCAGACTGCCTGGGCGACAATGGATGAGATAGTGTTAGAAAATTCAAGAGGGAGCTGGATAGACATTTGATAGAGAAAGGGATTGAAGGGGGGGGGTATAAGATTTGAGTAATCTTTTGAACTTTGGGACTAACCAGACGGACAATGGTCTCTCCCTGTCCTGATCAGTTGCTCTCCTACACATTCCTACAGCCTCGCAGCACACCTGTCAGTATAATTCTTTCATTGTACCAAACATCAGTTTCCTGACAAAGTTACCCAGCACATCACTGGAATTAATTCCTGATCCGTTATCTGAATTATTCACTTATCCAAACAGCTTTTCAAGTGTTTTTTAAGCTCTGCCAGTAAACAGCATCTGCCTGTAGCATAGTAAACAGTGTCAGTCATAGTCTGGCACCGGTTCTGTTCATAGAATCTTACAATCATACAGGCAGGAGGAGACCATTCGGCCCACTGTGCCTGTGCTTTGAACGAGCTATCCAATTAGCCTCACTCCTAAGTTTGTCATTGGTTCAAAATGGTACGTGACCACAGCCAGATCGTGCAATCAGGTAGCACGAATCTTGGGGGGGAGAACAGGACACTGGGAGAGGGTTGTCATTTAACCACTGATGCCCTCCACCCTATCACAGACCTTCCCCTTTTGTTCTTTTCCTGCCCACCCACCATTTTCCCTGCCTCTGTAATTTGCTTAAAACCTGTTCCTCGCTAACTCCTTCCAGTTCTGATGAAAGGTCATCGACCTGTAACGTTAACTCTGTTTCTCTCTCTCTCCACAGACCTGCCGAACGCTTTCCAACATTTTCACGGGGAGAGGTTTGATGAGAGACTATTAAACGCAGCCCTGGCCCCTCCGACTCCTTCTAATTATTATTGCTCATTGTGTTGTGGGGCTCAAACATCAGAAAATTTAGAATTAAGAAGGGAAGCTAGAGTTAGAACCATAGAAGTTTACAGCAGTGGTCTCTGCCTCAACTACTCCCTGTGGCAAAACAACCCTCTCCAACAACCCTCTCTGTAAAACAATTTCTCCCAACCACTCTCCTCATTCTCTCAGTGACATTTTTAAATTGATGAGCCCTCATCACCGACCTCCCCCGCAACCAAAGAAAATGGTCAAAACTCTTCATAATTTAAAAAATCTCCTCTTCGCCTTCTCTACGCCATTGGAAATAATCCTGATGTCGGACTTGACTGGAACATTCCGATAATCAAACTCTGGAGCTGCGATAGGTTGATATACTGCCGACATCTTCTGCTTCGACCGCAGCGTCAGCTTGGCTCAGTCAGTAGCACTCTCACTGGGTCACGAGGTTGCGGGTTCCAACCCCGCTGCACGACTTGAGCATGTGATCTAAGACGACAGTCGAGTGAGGCACGGCGGGAATGTCACCCTGCAGAAGGTGCTGTCTTTCGGATGAGGCCCAGTTCCTCTGGATGCTAAAGATTCTGTCACAGTATTGAGAGATGAAGGGAATTCTCCCGCTGCACTGGCCAACATTTATCCCTCAACCAAAACAAATTAACTCGTTGTTGTTGTTGCTGGGGCTTTGCTGTGTGCAAATTGACTGCCACATTGAAAGAAAGAACTTGCTTGTATATAGCACCATTCACAACACCCCAAAACTCTTTACACCCTATCATAGAAGGTTACAGCACGGAAGGAGGCCATTTGGCCCATCGAGTCTGCGCCAGATTTTATAGTGTAATCACTGTTATAATGTAGGAAATGTGGCAGCTAATTTGTGCACAGCAAGGTCCCACTAAAAGCAATATGATAAATGAGCAGCTAATCTGTTTTTAGTATTGGTTGAGGGATAAATGTTGGTCAGGACACCTCTACTGCTCTTCTTGGAAATAATACCATGGGATCTTTCACATCCACTTGGGAGGGTAGACAGGGCATCAGTTCAATGTCTCATCCGAAAGGCGGCACCTCCAACAGTGCAGCACTCCCTCAGTACTGCACTGGAGTGTCAGCCTGGATTACGGGTTCAAGTCGCTGGAGTAAGACTTGAACCCACAACCTTCTGACTCAGAGGCGAGAGTGCTACCACTGAGCCACAGCTGGCACACACACTGACCTTCCAAATACAACAGGGCCTAATCTTCAAAAGTAATTCATTGGCTGCAAAGTGCTTTGGGGCATCATGGGAACATGAAAGGTTGCTGTGACAATGAGAGGCCTTCCAGATTATCCCCAACAACCCACTTCCTTCCAGCCTCATCAAAAAAAATTGTCAACCAACATAGTACCAGCATCATGGCTGTCAAATCATGCGGTAGATCTTATGGGAAACCTGAATATTGTCTGTGATGATTCATGATGTCTGAGTAATGGATGTGAAAAGGAGGACTGAGGACAGATGTTTCACTCGACCTCCTTGATCCTGAGCTGTCTACACCAGAGTTGCGAGCCTGTCACAGTGTGATACTAGACAGGTAAAAAACTAATTATCCTCACATTACCTGTGCGCTGGCTCGCTCCATTTGAGAGAGAAGCGTAACAGTGTTTGGGAAACCACTGGCGGAGGAAGGGCAGAGGGAGAGAGAAAAAAAATCATAGGGGAAATAAACGGAAATGGGGAGAAGGAGAGAAATGTCACTCATCGGAACTGAGAGCCTCACTCTGATTTAAAATGGAACATATTTTCACACAACCCATGCTGATACAACACACAAGCCCCGTGTGTTTAACCAGATTTACATCTGTCTCACTTTTTTGTTGTTTGATTATAAATCTCTCTCCCTGGATATTTCCCCTGCGCAGACAGCTGTTGAGGTAACTCATTGAAAACAAGGCCAGTGGGTATTGGTGGGAGAGGCTGAGAGAAAGAAAAGGTGGAGAGGAGAAAGGGTGAGGAGGGGCGGGAAGAGGGGACCAGCAAAGAGGGGGAGGCAGGGACTTTGGGAAAAGGAGGGAAAGCAATGGGGAGGATATGGAAAGCCGAGGAAGGGGAGGGGTGGAAGACTGAACTGTGGATAGAAATCCAAAGGCTATTAGATTTTTTTTAACTCAGGCACTGAGATGGTTACAATTCCTGCTCAGGATCTGCCTCAAACATTATTATTTTCTTGCAGCTGTTTCAAGATTTGATTGCTTTCATGTTGATAACAACAACTTGCATTTATATAGCGCCTTTAATGTTGTAAAATCTCCGAAGGCACTTCACAGAAGCGTTATCAGGCAAAATTTGACACCGAGCTACATCAGGAGATATTAGGACAGGTGACAGCCACAGAGGTAGGTTTTAAGGAGCGTCTTAAAAGAGGAAAGAGAGGCGGAGAGGTTTAGGGAGGGAATTCCAGAGCTCGGGGCCTAGACAGCTGAAGGCACGGCCGCCAATGGTGGAGCGATGAAAATCGGGGACGCGCAAGAGGCAAGAATTGGATGAGCGCAGAGATCTCGGAGGGTTGTGGGGCTGGAGGAGGTTACGGAGATAGGGAGGGTTGTGGGGCTGGAGGAGGTTACAGAGATAGGGAGGGTTGTGGGGCTGGAGGAGGTTACAGAGATCTTGGAGGGTTGTGGGGCTGGAGGAGGTTACAGAGACATAAGACATACGATATCTTCTCTCATCTGTTCAAACCCCCACCCACCAATTGTGTGCAGCAAGATCCTGAAATGAACCAAATGCAATATTGAAAACAAAAGCCCTCATTATAAATCGGCTAAAGGCTTGTTATGCGCCAAGAGTTTGTTTGCAGCTGGAGTAGCCAAGAAACTTTGCCAGGCTTTTATTCTCCTCAAGCAGAGTTTAAAGGGGATAAGCTGGTGCCATTGTCTGGAACAGAAAGCATCATCAGGCCATAAGCTCACATGCCAGTCAGGATAGGGTTGCCAACTCTGGTTGGATGTATTCCTGGAGGTTTCATCACATGACCCTCTGCCACCACCAGTCTTGCCCCATCGCCATTATTTTTACATCTAATAAACCAAAGTATTCAAAGAAAATGAAAAAACACTTTTTTTAATGCCCCTATGCTTTTCCTCCCGGGTTTGCTCGCATCAGTGTCCAGGAGCTCAATCTTTAATTCCTGGAGGGTCGCCAACCCTAAATCAGGAGCTAGTAGCATTAACCAGCCTTGTGCTACTAGTTTGGGGTAAGATGTACAAGCCACGCTGTCCTTCTTAAAATATATACATTCTTGGGGTGTGGGAGACACTGATGAGGCAGGTGCCCTGATAGCATTAAGCATCAACCACATATTGTGGGACCAGAGTCACATGTAGGCCACCCCGGGTAAGGAGTGGAGTCCACTCCCCAAAGGACATTAGTGAACCAGTTGAGTTTTTAACGACAATCCGACAGCTTTCATGGACTTTTTTTACTGCGGTGCTACAGTTGACCAGATTCTGTTTCCCAATTTATCCTGCTAGGACTTGGCCTTGCAATCTCTGGGTAGTTAGATCATTACCATAACCACCAAGCTAACTTACCCCATCTCCATCTGTCTCCCGTCTCCTGTTATCGGGGAACCAATTCAGTACAAAGCAACTCTATTAGTTTGCTTTCTGGAAACTGTTTCAGCCAGGAAATGCAGAGAGAGAGTGCCAGGTGGGATATGGAGGATTATTGTAAATGGGATTGCATGAAAAACAAAGGCCTTAATTCGTGTAGGGCCTCATCACCTCTCAAAGCATTTCACACACAACAGATTTGATTTGCAGTGACTTGTGATGAAGGCAAATGCAGCCACCGCATTGCACCGTTTCAAGTCCGTCTGTTTTCAGTGGTGTTGGGTTGAAGGAAGAAAGTTGTCCAGGACAACAGGAGAACTCCCTGCTCTTCTTCAACTGGGATCTTTAAGATGTACATGACCCGACAGGCAGGGCTTTGGTTTAACATCTGAGATCAGGTAACTTAGCATGGACCAGGAATTGAGTGTGGGCTCCCCCTACTCTACATGGTCCAGCTCCACACTCGTACTAACCAGCTAAGCCATTGAGAAAGCATAAGGAGTACCTACATTGCTAGACATAAAAAGATCAAGGTCCACCTGGTTTGCCTTCTACCATCCTGGTGTTCACATGACACGATGATAATGGAGTTGTTGACTAATTATAACAATCAATCTCTATCAATAAGTCTCCAACAGACCCAGACATGAGGTGAGGAAAACCCCCAGTGGTGGAGAGATTTGGGAACCGTAGGCCCAAATGTAGTCAGAACTAATTTGAATGAAAAAAATGTTTAAACTTGCTGAATTTCGACCAACATATAACCACAGCTCCACTCCTAAAAGAATCCTTAGTCTTTAGTCTATAGAATCATTAATTATAGAATTAATGATTTATTAGTCAGTAGAAGCTGCAGCTGTCAGTCGTGGCTCTGTGGGTCGCAGTCTTACCCCAAAGTCAGAAGGTTGTGGGTTCAAGTCCCCACTCCAGAGACTTGAGCACAAAATCCAGGCCGACATTCCGAGTGCAGTACTGAGGGAGTGCTGCACCTTCGGAGGTGCCGTCTTTTGGATGAGACGTTAACCCGAGGCCCCGTCTGCCCTCTCAGGTGGATGTAAAAGATCCCAGGGCTCTATTCAAAGAAGAGCAGGGGGAGTTCTCCCCCGGTGTCCTGGGCCAATATTTATCCCTCAACCAAAATCACTAAAAACAGATTATTTTCTCATTCCCAAACGTCCGATATCCACCCTTCATGAACTTTAAGCAATGTACAAGACCTGAAGAGACTGAACAATGCAAGTGGCTGGTCCCACAATTTCAGACAATAGCACCCACTGCACTCAGACCCTTCAATCACTTTCTCTATCGAATATCTATCCAGCTCCCTCTTGAATTTGCTGACACTGTTCACCTCCCTGGGCAGTCATTTCTGCCCACTCACTACCTGTTACTTAATGTGGTTAAACCCATATCTTCTAAGCACCTCTCTGGCCCTGAGCCTGAAGCTGTGCTCCCTTAACTGATTATGATTCAGGGTCCGTCTTGCCCTCAACACATGAAGACACCACTTTCCTGCCCAGAAAGATGCCGACCCTCCAAAATATGTCTGTCTGATCGTAAAAGCCCATTGGAATATTCAGAGTGAATATTAACACCGCTGTGTCAGCCAATGAGTTGGAGGCGCGGGCAGGACTTGTGGTTTCAATTTACAGAATCGCCGAACTCCTGACCGAAACTACAGCAAAGTCTCCCGATTACAGCAGGATTATTACTCCAGCAAAATGCAGTGAGTGGAGGATAGTTACATAATATAAATCAATCCCATTCACTTGCAGCAGGGCCACCTCCAGTCGTGATTGACAGAGGAATTACCCAATCATCTCTATTCTGGCCGGGACTTGTCACTGTATGTAGCCCTGGATATTAGCATTCATCGGCAACATTCAGGTGCAAACAATTGTCAAACACTTTGCTCCCCAGTGGAACTAGGATTTACAAATGAAAGTCTTGTTCATTTTGAAAATGTAATTAGCTCATCTTTACCTAGTGGAATTACAGATACTCCTTTGCCTGTGTGGATGTTGGAACAAACATTTCTGTGGATAAGTGTCTATTTTGTTTCAAAATCTCGTGCACTGAGGTGGAGTGCATCGTGCGGCCTACAGAGAGAGCTCACACAAAACGTGACCCTCTGGATGGATAGGGTTGTAAGCCGTCGAGGATTGTCCTGGAGTCTCCAGCAATTAAAGATTAATCTGCCAGATACTTCTACGGACAACACCCAGGAGAAAAATAATAGGGGCGTTAAAAGAAAACTGTGTCTTTTTTTTCATTTTCTTTGATCACTTTTGTTTGTTAGTGCTAAAAATATTGGAGAAGGGACCGTCAAGAATCATCCAATCGGGTTTTTGGTTTCAGCCGTGCCTCAGTGGCTAGCACTCTCACCTCTGAGTCAGGAGGTCGTGCCCCACTCTCGAGATTAGAGCACATAATCTAGGCTGACACTTCCAGTGTAGTCCTGAGGGAGTGCTGCACTGCCAGAGGTGCAGATGTTAAACCGAGGTCCCGTCTGCCCTCTCAGGTGGATGTAAAAGATCCCATGGCACTTTCAAAAAAGAGCAGGGGAGTTGTCTCAGGTGTCCTGGCCAATATTTATTCATCCAGCAATATCACTAAAAAACAGATTATCCGGTCATTTATCTCATTGCTGTTTGTGGGATCTTGCTGTGCGCAAATTGGCTGCCATGTTTCCTACATTACAACAGTGACTACACTTCAACAGTGCTTAATTGGCTGTGAAGCACTTTGGGACATCCTGAGGTCATGAAAGGCGCTATATAAATGCAGGTTCTTTCTTCTAACAACATTCGCTGATCTCCTGTGGCATTGCTCACAGGTAGTCTGTGATAACTGGTAATCCAGCCTGTCCCTTTAACGCTACTGCTCAGATACTTCGTGTGAGAATCCAGCTAATTGTAGCTGATTAAACGTCTAGCTGAGGTCAACTGGAGGTCAGTAAATTGCTTGTAAATTTCGGGGGAAAAATGTTGTTTTGCATGTGTAATGAAGTGTGTCGTCTGGTATATGATACTTGGACTGTGATGTCTGACGTGTGACGTCTGATGTGTGGCGTCTGGTGTGTGGCGTCTGGTGTGTGGCGTCTGGTGCGTGGCGTCTGGTGCGTGAGGTCTGATGTATGGCGTCTGGTGTGTGATGTCTGATGTGTGACGTCTGATGTGTGATGTCTGGTGTGTGATACTTGGACTGCGATGTCTGACATGTGACGTCTGATGCTTGGCGTCTGGTGTGTGACGTCTGATGTGTGGCGTCTGGTGTGTGACGTCTGACGTGTGGCGTCTGGTGTGTTATGTCTGGTGTGTAACATCTGACGTGTGGAGTCTGGTGTGTGATACTTGGACTGTGATTTCTGACGCGTGACGTCTGGAGTGTGACGTCTGGAGTGTGACGTCTGGAGTGTGACGTCTGGAGTGTGACAAGTGGAAATCAGAAAAAATATGTTATCTATATATACATACATATCGAAGTACAAGGTGAAGGCACTGTGTCAATGGAGTGAAAGGCCTCCTGAAGGGGATGTTATAGAAAAGACCCTGCATAAAGTGAAGCTTCATCCAATGTCCTTTACTTGTAGCTCAAAGCAACAGCTGGCTTCTGAATGTGTAATGAGGATCTAATGAGCACTCAATGGACCGTTATTGTACATCAAATTAACAAGGAAGAGCTCATGAGCTGATAGGCTGCAGGGTGGAAGGTACTAATTTACTGGCCCTTTGCTGGTGTGACGCCATTCCTTGCAGAGTGCCACGCTATCCTAGCAACACTCCATAGCGACGGCTGGCACTGGGCTGCATTGCTGGCCTGTAGTGAACATCACTGCCTCTATATGCAACGAGTAGCCACAATACTAGTTAAAGGAAAAAGCTTCCACTGAGTCAGTAAGTGAATCGGACAGTGTTATGATTAGCAGTGTGCAATAATACTTACAGAATGCTCGAAAGCAACTGAGCTCGAGGTGTTCGTGGTGTCATCACTAATACACTGTTCAATCAGCTCCACTCGGATAGTCAAACATCAATAGTCATGTGGCATATTACAAATTAAAAAACAGGTGAACACATCGGGCTGAGGGTCCAGTTAGACTGTTCTCACTGTCCACTCAACAACTCTGAGCTTTCGATAAATCTCAAGTCTGTTTATAACATAAATTCTGCTCTGAAATCTGTGAAGAGTCTTCAGCACCTCCCTCACACTCCTGGTTTATACACACGAGTATCTCCCTCACACTCCTGGTTTATACACACGAGTATCTCCCTCACACTCCTGGTTTATACACACGAGTATCTCCCTCACACTCCTGGTTTATACACACAAGTATCTCTCTCACACTCCTGGTTTGTACACACGAGTATCTCCCTCACACTCCTGGTTTGTACACACGAGTATCTCTCTCACACTCCTGGTTTACACACACGAGTATCTCTCTCACACTCCTGGTTTACACACACGAGTATCTCTCTCACCCTCCTGGTTTACACACACAAGTATCTCCCTTACACTCCTGGTTAGTACACACAAGTATCTCTCTCACACTCCTGGTTTACACACAAGAGAATCTCTCTCACCCTCCTGGTTTACATACACTGGTATCTCTCTCACCCTCCTGGTTTATACACACAAGTATCTCTCTCACACTCCTGGTTTGTACACACAAGTATCTCTCTCACACTCCTGGATAGCATACACAAGTACCTCTCTCACACTCATAGTTAGCACCCATGAGCACCTCTCTCACACTCTTTGTTTACACACTCAAGCACCTCTCTCACACTCTCTGTTTACACACTCAAGCACCTCTCTCACATTCTCTGTTTACACACTCAAGCACCTCTCTCACACTCTCTGTTTACACACTCAAGCACCTCTCTCACACTCTCTGTTTACACACTCAAGTACCTCTCTCACACTCCTGGATAGCACTCAAGGAAAAGCTGATTATATTCCGGTCCTCTTAGGCCCAGCTTTTCTTGTCTCTATTATATTGACATGACTAACCCTTCTTTCACCTTTTGGCTCCATCTATCTTTCCACATTGTATCCACACCACTATCATATTGCTCACCTGCACTTTCTTCTCTTATACCTTATAAGGTCCAAATATTCCACCCTCTGCACTCCTCCTCCTCCTCCCTGTATCTTCAATGTGTTGAAATCAAGATTCATCCAAGCATCTTAAAACCATGGCACCTCATCACCAATCCAAGCATCTTAAAACCATGGCACCTCATCACCTTCGATCTTCCCTCCATCCAACTTATCTATACTCCTCTCCTGAATTTCATTTATTAATCCCTTCTTCTGCTCCAATTTTGCTTCCTCAACTCTTCTAGCCTTTCCCCCTAAACTGGGACACTCCTCAGTCTACCCTCCTCGCATAACCCGCGGTTCGCATACCTTCTTAAGCTCAAGCTAAGGTGTCACCAAACCACTTCACTTAACTTATCAGGGCCACTGGCAGGGAGGCTCCGTCTATCAGCCAAACCTGTTGGCAAATTTGCGGGCAGCTTGAGATTTCCCAGCTGGTGAGATTCTCTCCTAGAGGCACTTTCCCAAAAATTTGGCTCGATTGTTTGTTTTCTCCTGCTTTTTTTCAGACTTGGTGGTGTTCTGCAGTATGGCTTCCTTCATGTAATAATAACGTAGTATTAATAATTAGTTCAATTATTGCCAATTACCTTAAATCTGTGTCCTCTGGTTACCGACCCTCCTGCCAGTGGAAACCGTTTCTCCTTATTTTCTCTATCAAAACCCCTCATGATTTTGAACACCTCTATTAAATCTCCTCTTAACTTTCTCTGCTCTGAGGAGAACAAATCCCAGCTTCTCCAGTCTGTCCACGGAAACTGAAGTCCCTCATCCCTGGTACCATTCTGGTAAATCCCCTCTGCACCCTCTCCAAGGCCTTCACATCCTTCCTAAAGTGCGGTGCCCAGAATTGAACACAATACTCCAGCTGAGGCCTAACCAGTGATTTATAAAGGTTTAGCATAATTTCCTTGCTTTCGTACTCTATGCCTCTATCAATAAAGCCCAGGATCCCATGTGCCTTTTCAAACAGCCTGAGCTCTGGTTTCTTTCTCCCTCTGCAGTTATTGATAAAACGATTCCTGTTGATTCAGAGATGTGCAGCTGTGCATAAGGCTGTGAGCTGAGTTTCTAGCTGCCTGTACGTGAGATGCTTGGGGAGTGGTTGGGGGCAGTGGACGAGGGGGGAGTCAACAAACAGTCCCTTGGAAATTGGTATTTTAACTGCAAGCTCAGATTTTGACCAAAAGGATGTTAAACTCCAATTACAGTTGTTGCTACTGGTGATCGATTCTGAGTACTGATACGATAAGGGCAAAGGTCGACAGTATTTATCCTTCAGAAGACCTAGAACCGTAGCCACGTGGTGTCCTGCCGTTTCCTCAATAGACTTGGCAATAGGCACGAGCAGAAAAGGTGGACATTGATGGACAATAAAACGGGGAGCTCATGTGATTCGCTTGAAAGTGAATCTCTCATTCGCTCATCCCATCGTACGGTGGTCCAACAAACCATTCAAATGCCAGAGTTTCAATATTCCAGATACCGTTGGTGCTAACTTTGGGAATTGAGGTACACAGGATCGAATTACAATGGCAACCATTTTGACTCCAACAGAAGCGGCCATTGTTTTGAGGGGTCAGAAAGACCATTGCCTTTGATCAGCAAATTTGAGTTTAAATGTTAAAAAGTCAAGAAGTACTAAGGGGGGTGTCCCAGGGGTCAGTGTTGGAGATATGTACTGAGTGGGATGTCCCAGGGGTCAGTGTTGGAGATATGTACTGAGTGTGGTGTCCCAGGGGTCAGTGTTGGAGATATGTACTGAGTGGGATGTCCCAGGGGTCAGTGTTGGAGATATGTACTGAGTGTGGTGTCCAGGGGTCAGTGTTGGGGAGATGTACTGAGTGGGATGTCCCAGGGGTCAGTGTTGGAGATATGTACTGAGTGTGGTGTCCAGGGGTCAGTGTTGGGGAGATGCACTGAGTGAGGTGTCCCAGGGGTCAGTGTTGGAGATATGTACTGAGTGGGATGTCCCAGGGGTCAGTGTTGGAGATATGTACTGAGTGAGGTGTCCCAGGGGTCAGTGTTGGAGATATGTACTGAGTGAGGTGTCCCAGGGGTCAGTGTTGGAGATATGTACTGAGTGGGATGTCCCAGGGGTCAGTGTTGGAGATATGTACTGAGTGAGGTGTCCCAGGGGTCAGTGTTGGGGAGATGCACTGAGTGAGGTGTCCCAGGGGTCAGTGTTGGAGATATGTACTGAGTGTGGTGTCCAGGGGTCAGTGTTGGGGAGATGCACTGAGTGAGGTGTCCCAGGGGTCAGTGTTGGAGATATGTACTGAGTGTGGTGTCCAGGGGTCAGTGTTGGGGAGATGTACTGAGTGGGATGTCCCAGGGGTCAGTGTTGGAGATATGTACTGAGTGTGGTGTCCAGGGGTCAGTGTTGGGGAGATGTACTGAGTGGGATGTCCCAGGGGTCAGTGTTGGAGATATGTACTGAGTGTGGTGTCCAGGGGTCAGTGTTGGGGAGATGTACTGAGTGAGGTGTCCCAGGGGTCAGTGTTGGAGATATGTACTGAGTGGGATGTCCCAGGGGTCAGTGTTGGGGAGATGTACTGAGTGGGATGTCCCAGGGGTCAGTGTTGGAGATATGTACTGAGTGTGGTGTCCAGGGGTCAGTGTTGGGGAGATGTACTGAGTGGGATGTCCCAGGGGTCAGTGTTGGAGATATGTACTGAGTGAGGTGCCCCAGGGGTCAGTGTTGGGGAGATGTACTGAGTGAGGTGTCCCAGGGGTCAGTGTTGGGGAGATGTACTGAGTGGGATGTCCCAGGGGTCAGTGTTGGGGAGATGTACTGAGTGAGGTGTCCCAGGGGTCAGTGTTGGAGATATGTACTGAGTGAGGTGTCCCAGGGGTCAGTGTTGGGGAGATGTACTGAGTGAGGTGTCCCAGGGGTCAGTGTTGGGGAGATGTACTGAGTGAGGTGTCCCTGGGGTCAGTGTTGGGGAGATGTACTGAGTGAGTTGTCCCAGGGGTCAGTGTTGGGGAGATGTACTGAGTGTGGTGTCCAGGGGTCAGTGTTGGGGAGATGTACTGAGTGAGGTGTCCCAGGGGTCAGTGTTGGAGATATGTACTGAGTGAGTTGCCCCAGGGGTCAGTGTTGGGGAGATGTACTGAGTGTGGTGTCCAGGGGTCAGTGTTGGGGAGATGTACTGAGTGGGATGTCCCAGGGGTCAGTGTTGGGGAGATGTACTGAGTGAGGTGTCCCAGGGGTCAGTGTTGGAGATATATACTGAGTGTGGTGTCCAGGGGTCAGTGTTGGGGAGATGTACTGAGTGGGATGTCCCAGGGGTCAGTGTTGGGGAGATGTACTGAGTGAGTTGCCCCAGGGTCAGTGTTGGGGAGATGTACTGAGTGAGGTGCCCCTGGGGTCAGTGTTGGGGAGATGTACTGAGTGAGTTGCCCCAGGGGTCAGTGTTGGGGAGATGTACTGAGTGAGGTGCCCCAGGGGTCAGTGTTGGGGAGATGTACTGAGTGGGATGCCCCAGGGGTCAGTGTTGGGGAGATGTACTGAGTGAGGTGCCCCAGGGGTCAGTGTTGGGGAGATGTACTGAGTGAGGTGCCCCAGGGGTCAGTGTTGGGGAGATGTACTGAGTGAGGTGTCCCAGGGGTCAGTGTTGGAGATATGTACTGAGTGTGGTGTCCAGGGGTCAGTGTTGGGGAGATGTACTGAGTGAGTTGTCCCAGGGGTCAGTGTTGGGGAGATGTACTGAGTGAGGTGCCCCAGGGGTCAGTGTTGGGGAGATGTACTGAGTGGGATGTCCCAGGGGTCAGTGTTGGGGAGATGTACTGAGTGAGGTGCCCCAGGGGTCAGTGTTGGGGAGATGTACTGAGTGAGGTGTCCCAGGGGTCAGTGTTGGGGAGATGTACTGAGTGAGTTGTCCCAGGGGTCAGTGTTGGGGAGATGTACTGAGTGAGTTGTCCCAGGGGTCAGTGTTGGGGAGATGTACTGAGTGAGTTGTCCCAGGGGTCAGTGTTGGGGAGATGTACTGAGTGAGGTGCCCCAGGGGTCAGTGTTGGGGAGATGTACTGAGTGAGTTGCCCCAGGGTCAGTGTTGGGGAGATGTACAATACATTATATATAAAATACTGAATGAAATAGAGAAGTTTAATCCTGAGCACCATTTCAAGTTAAACCATGATGGAGGACAGAGGGACAGAGGGACAATCTGGGAAAGGGCAGATGGCAGGAAGCATGGTGAGTGATCAATACCTAGAATGGTACCTGAGTAATGGGAGGCAAAAACTCTGAAATCATTCAAGAGGCAGTTAGATGGGAGAGGGAATCGTGGGTTTCTGTGGAGAATGAGTTAGATGGGACAACTGGTCTTCCCCATCTGTACTTTGTGGGTGAACCAGGATATGTACAGCAGCAGAAGGGTCCGGGTTGGGGTGGTGGGTGATGGTGGTGGAGAGTAGAGTCACATCAGAGGGGGGATGTAAATCAGTCTCATTTTCTCTATCCAAAACAAAAAGAAAGAATGACTGGCATTTCTATCGCGCCTTTCACAACCTCAGGACGTCCCAAAGCGCTTGAAAGCCAATGAAGTACTTTTTGAAGTGTAGTCACTGTTGTAATGTAGGAAACGCAGCAGTCAATTTGCGCACAGCAAGATCCCACAAACAGTAATGTGATAAATGGCCAGATAATCTGTTCACTGATGTTGGTTGAGGGATAAATATTGACCAGGACACCGGGAAGAACTCCCCTGCTCTTCTTCAAATTAGTGGCCGTGGGATCGTTCACGTCCACCTGAGGGGGCAGACAGGGCCCTGGTTTAACGTCTCATGCGAAAGACGAGGATTCTAGAAGGGGTCTGAGCCTCAATGGAGGGTGGGAAGACTTTGGATTCTGCTACTGAAGGGATGGCCTCCTGAGGCCCTTGCCTGATTCTATACCTGTGACAGGATGAACCTACCGCCCACTCTGTCTCTCCATGTGGTACAACAAACATAGGTTGCTTGCTGCGGGCTATAAATAAAGGAGCCTGGTACATCGACAGGAACACAGCCGGTCCATTGTCAGCATTGAGAAAGCTTAAACATGATGGTGACACACAAGCACCATACTGAGGGTTAAATATATCAGAGATACACCCACACTGCTCCCAGGGCGGGACGTGTTACTGTCTCATACACCCAGAGAATTAGACACATCACTGTGGGGCACTCCATGCAGTGGACTATTTTCAGGCCCCTCCCTCCTCCTTTCGCTCTTGTTGGGGTACAGTTCTACAAATGCTGGCTGACCCCCACCATCCCTTCTTCATGTTTGAGCCCAGACAGCGAGAATCAGCAGGTTATTCAACATTGTAGGGCATCACAGGTGAACCCAATCCAGTCCTCCAACTCACACACGTGTGTACACACACACACACAAACATGGCACACATGCACACACTTTTATATAGCGCCTTACATGACCTCAGGACATCCCAAAGTTCTTTATAGCCAATGAAATACTTTTTGACGTGTAGTCACTGTTGTAATGTAGGAAACACGGCAGCCGATTTGTGCAAGGCAAGATCCCACAAACAGCAATGTGATAAATGACCAGTTAATCTGTTTTCAGTGATGTTGGTTGAGGGATAAATATTGGCCCAGGACACCGGAGAGAACTCACTGTCTCTTCTTCGAAATAGTGGCCATGGGATCTTTTACATTTAACATGTCGTACCTCTATTTAACATCTCAGTCTGAAAGACGGCACCTCTGACAACGCAGCACTCCCTCAGTACTGCACTGGGAGTGTCGGCCTGGATTATGTTCTCAAGTCTCTAAAGTGGGACTTGAACCCTTGACCTTCTGACTCAGAGCCATGGGTGCTACCCACTGAGCCAAGGCTGACACAATCAGATCACACTGAAATATCACTGCCAATGTTACATCTCTTGCTGTATGAGAGGAGTTAAGTCAGCACACACACAAAATCTTTTCCTGACACTCACCCAGTGGGAGCTGTCACAGTGGGTATCAATTATTCTGTTCAGTGAGCGGGAATCTCCCCCGACAGGCTTTTGTCCACGGTCGAGTGTTTGGTTTAGTCTGAGTGACTGAACACAGCGGAGTCAGAACATGGGGCAAGCTATTCATCAGTTCCATTCCTAGTCAATCCTCGAGACCTTTATTTAGAATAAATCATTTTTCTCCCTGCTTTATTCACTGAGTGATTTTTTTTTTATCCCCCTTCTTTAGTTCATATGAGTAAAAGAACCACAGGGGTCCGACACAGACACAGACAGGAACACACTGACCGACGTCGGAGATTTTAACAGATTTTGTCCCTCTGTGTGCGCGCACACTCAATGCACACACATGCACTCACGCAATGCACAAATGCGCACACGCACAATGCACACACACATGCAATGCACGCACACATACATGCAAACACAATGTGCACACACACCAGACGTGTATGCACACAGACACGGCATGCATGCATACGCACGCACATACACAGGCATGTGTGCAACATACACACACCTGCACACACACGTACAGCACAAATTAAAACTCTTACAAATAATCTTTGTTTTCTGCCTGACCTTACTTGACTCGAGTGCAGCCTTTACTTCTGGGCAGCTGGATAAACAGACTGAGAACTAAACTGCCGTTAAAGTGCCAGGCCGCTGTCTGAATGGGAGGCATTGATTATTCTCGAAGTTATGTAGGAGTGCGAGATTCCTCCTGCCACCTCTGTGCCGCAGTGGGCAATATCACCGAGCGACACGGACCAGAATGCTCTCTCCCAGATCTCAGCTGCGTTAAGTAATCTCAGCCGGATCGTTGGGTGGGGTTTCTATAGCGGAAGCTGTACCCCTGGGTTAGGGCAGGGAGGAGAGACCAGCAGGAATCCCTGCTTCTGATCCCTGTCCAGCGACACATGCCGGGCAGGGCAGGGTCGGGGCTGGGCTCAATGCCTCTCATGGTGGAAAAGCCTGCTGCCGTTCACTGCTCAGGTTCCTACATTGAGGAATGGTTCTGACCCAACATGCATTGGAGGGGTAGCTGTCCATGAAGTGCGTTTGGCGGGGCAGCGAGTTCTTGCTAGTCCAGAGGGAGTTAGACACCACAATCCTTAACTCTCTGGCTTCGGGACATCTTCCGAGTCTCTAATGTCAAACAGTAAAGGCCTTTTGTTTACAGACTCACCAAATACCGTTACAAACCTCAAATCATACAGTTAATCATTCCAACAAAACGGTCCTGATTTATTTTTCCACAGAGAAAATTAGCTTCCACAAAGAAAAACTGTCACTCTCTGAGGGAAATATAAAAATGCATGTTTACATTACCAATATTACCACTGTGAGAATCTCGCTGTTGTTTGGGAGCCAGCCCTGGGCATTAGGTTCCAATTGAAGATGCAGAATGTTTCTGATTGACAGGAAAGTGTTGTCAAAGTGCTCGTTTACTGACAGGTCTTGGACCTTGAACCTTTTTTCACTCCCGACAGAAGCCAGGAGTCGCAGACAGCAAAAGAACACAAATTCAGATATCTTATTTAAAGACTTTTTGTGTTGTGTGTGTGAATTTTATGCTCCTTAAGATATGGGATGTTAGTACTAGGGAATGGATCATTCCCATATCACACATCCAGCGACAGCACGGGTTAGATACAGAGTAAAGCTCCCTCTACACTGTCCCATCAAACACTCCCAGGGCAGGTACAGGGTTAGATACAGAGTAAAGCTCCCTCTACACTGTCCCATCAAACACTCCCAGGGCAGGTACAGGGTTAGATACAGAGTAAAGCTCCCTCTACACTGTCCCATCAAACACTCCCAGGGCAGGTACAGGGTTAGATACAGAGTAAAGCGCCCTCTACACTGTCCCATCAAACACTCCCAGGGCAGGTACAGATCTATCGGTCAGTAATACGCAGTAAACCCAGCCTGTGTGTAAATGAGCAATACATACAACACGCCTGAGAATTTCCCATTTTTGCCGATTACTAATTTGTGTTGAAACAGGTTGCAGTTTTGCTGGTCAGTGAAGCTGAGTAATAAACGTCAAGCATCCAGCGGGAAACCCACAGGCTAATTATATCAGCGATAAATGTCAACTTGGTGCTGGCCAGCCCTGTTCGCAGACGATCTTGTAGCCTGGCCCTCTCACCAAGAACAAGCTGATATTTTCATGAGAAAATCTCACAATATAATCCCACCCCCTGCAGCTCAGCGACATGGTGAAGCCTTGATTCTGTGAAAACTTGGCTCGGAACTCACTCACACTTGCTTTTTTGCAGGTTAACCTTGAAAAATAAGCCTTCTGAGCCCCCGCGCCCCCCACAGGGCATGAGCAGTTGATTCACTGCCAATGGATTTGAACGAGCGCTGAGAGCGAAGCCAAAGATTCATCCAACACAGAGAGAAAGTCAGGGAATCTGAGACAAGGGGTTGGCGGGGAATGTATCAACCTGACCTGATGGGGCTTGGGATTCCTGGCACAGAGAATTCCTAATCCTCTCAGCCTAAGGCGTCAGCCGTAGCCCAGTGAGCAGCACTCTCTCCAACTGTGTCACAAGGTCATGGGTTCAAGTTCCACCTCCAGAGTCCTGAGCACAAAATCCAGGCTGATGCTCCCAGTGCAGTACTGAGGGAGTGCTGCACTGCCGGAGATGCCGTCTCTCAGATGAGACATTAAACCAAGGCTCCGTCTGCTCTCTCAGGTGGATGTAAAAGACCCCATGGCACTATTTCGAAAAAAGAGCAGGGGAATTCTCCCCGGTGTCCTGGTCAATATTTATTCCTCAAGCAACACCTAAAACAGATTATCTGGTGATTATCACATTGCTGTTTGTGGGACCTTGCTGTGCACAAATTGGTTGTCGAGCAGTCTTTGTCTCTCCCCAAAGGCTGCGGATGCTGGGGATCAATTGAAACTTCCAAGCCTGAGATCGATAGATTTTTGTTGGGTGAGGGCATCAAGGGATATGGAGTAAAGGCGGGTAAATGGAGTTGAGGCATTGAATAGTGGAACAGCCTCGAGGGGCTGAATGGCCTCCTCCTCTTCCTATGAGAGAAAAGGGGGAAGGCAAGTGGTGTAAATAAACAGAAGGGCAAAGAAACCTTGGGTTGTGGAAATGTTGCATTACAGGCGTGAGGAGATTAAAAGATCACCTGAAATGTCAGCCTGTCAATTTATCCACGAGGCTCACAGGAATTCAGATTAACTGTGGCTCGTGGTGCTTGAAACCAAGGAAATGGACGGAGAGCCCAGCCCTCAAATAACATCCGCTTGCTGGCAAGGGTATAGTGATCTGTGCTTGGCCAACCTCCTACTGGCGGGGAGTCTGTCAGCAGGTGTCCAGAGGCACATAGAGCAACAGGTCTGTCAAGGGCCACAGGTGAAGGGGAGGTGGGCCACAGGTGAAGGGGAGGTGGGCCACAGGTGAAGGGGAGGTGGGCCACAGGTGAAGGGGAGGTGGGCCACAGGTGAAGGGGAGGTGGGCCACAGGTGAAGGGGAGGTGGGCCACAGGTGAAGGGGAGGTGGGCCACAGGTGAAGGGGAGGTGGGCCACAGGTGAAGGGGAAGTGGGCCACAGGTGAAGGGGAGGTGGGCCACAGGTGAAGGGGAGGTGGGCCACAGGTGAAGGGGAAGTGGGCCACAGGTGAAGGGGAGGTGGGCCACAGGTGAAGGGGAGGTGGGCCACAGGTGAAGGGGAGGTGGGCCATAGATGAAGGGGAGGTGGGCCACAGGTGAAGGGGAGGTGGGCCACAGGTGAAGGGGAGGTGGGCCATAGATGAAGGGGAGGTGGGCCACAGATGAAGGGGAGGTGGGCCACAGGTGAAGGGGAGGTGGGCCACAGGTGAAGGGGAGGTGGGCCATAGATGAAGGGGAGGTGGGCCACAGGTGAAGGGGAGGTGGGCCACAGGTGAAGGGGAGGTGGGCCATGGATGTCCTGCCAGTATGTACTGATGGTGTCAGCTGTGGCTCAGTGGGTCGCTCTCTCGCCTGAGTCAGAAGGTCGTGGGTTCAAGTCCTACTCTAAAGACTTGAGCACGTAATCCAGGCCGACACTCCAACCACGTAGCCGAGCCCGGTCCTGCCCCCCCTCCTACCACCAGACACACACACTTTCCAGCAGGGACAGACTGCCTAGTGAGTAGGAGTGGGAACTGGTGGATTTTATGGCTCCTGCCCACCTTCCCTCTGCCTCTAGACCAAGGGCGCAGAGACCAATCATTTTATCTCAACTGTTGTCCTCCCTGAAATTGGGTAACTCAGCACAGAACGGGAATCGAACCTGGTCTCTGCGCCTCTCTGCCCCAGCTGGCAGTGAATGTCTGAGGCTGAACCAGACCGTTCGCAACCTTGGCGTCCTATGTGACCCTGAACGGAGCTTCTGACCCCATATCCTCTCCATCACCAAGACCGCTGACTTCCACCTCCGTAACATCGCCCGTCTCCGTCCCTGCCTCCGCTCATCTGCTGCTGAAACCCTCATCCATATCTTCTTACCTCCAGACTCGACTATTCCAATGCTCTCCTGGCCGGTCTCCCATCTTCCACCCTCTGTAAACTTGAGCTCATCCAAAACTCTGCTGCCCGTATCCTAACTCGCACCAAGTCCCGTTCACCCATCACCCCCTGTGCTCGCTGACCTACATTGGCCCCCGGTCCAGCAACGCCTCGATTTTAAAATTCTCATTCTTGTTTTCAAATCCCTCCATGGCCCTCGCCCCCTCCCTATCTCTATAACATCCTCCAACCCTACAATCCTCCGAGATCTCTGCGCTCCTCCAATTCTGGCCTCTTGCACATCCCTGATTTTCTTCGCTCCACCATTGGCGGCCGTGCCTTCAGCTGCCTGGGCCCTAAGCTCTGGAATTCCCTCCCTAAACCTCTCCGCCTCTCTCTCCTCCTTTAAGACGCTCCTTAAAACCTACCTCTTTGACCAAGCTTTTGGTCACCTGTCCTAATATCTCCTTACGTGGCTCAAATTTTGTTTGATAATCGCTCCTGTGAAGCTCCTTGGAGACGCTTTACTGCGTTAAAGGCGCTATATAAATGCAAGTCGCTGTTGTTACCTGACTCTAATTTAGCTGAGCTATGGGGACCGGCATTATAAACTACAGGAGGAAGCTTAAATGGTTTATGGCTGCAGCTTTTGACACTCACCCATCATCGATATCACATCGCAGACTGAATAACATGTTTCCAGCATTTTGCAACACCTTGCTAAAGGAAGCTAAATGCAGCATTGTGCTCACACTGTGCAGTGTGACAGGGTATCAGAATGTGCACAATACTCCACAGTGATGCTGATTCAAAGGACAGCATAATAAGAGAATCATTCTATAGTTTAAACTACCTTTGATTGCTTCCTGTCATTTTTTTTTTGATTAGCTTAATGTGCGACATGCAGAAATTACGTTTTAGAGTCAACCAGGCTCCCAAGGAATCAACTCCTGCAGAATTTCCGATTCTGTCTCAGGACCAAATGGTGAAACTCCTGGCTACAAGTCAGCTCGTTCTAAGGTACATCTCCATTCACGGCCAGTACAAAAACCCTCTTCCAGGTAGGGGTTGCCAACCCTCCAGGATTGCCCTGGAGTCTCCAGGAATTGAAGATCAATCTCCAGGACTCAGCTGGGAACAAAAACCCAGGAGAAAAATCACAGGGGCTCGAGAAAAATGGTGCTTTGAAAATTTTTTTTCTTTGAACGCTTTTGTTTACTGGTTATAAAAAATACCAGACATGGGGGAAAAAAAAGGCTGTTTGACTGACAGTCAAGGATCATCCAATCAGGGAATGAAAAGTCTATTTGCTTTCTAATTGGCCATGGGAAGGTAGGGCGTTATGAGGATGGACATGTTGGGCGACCATTGGCGGGAGCGTGGGGGCGGGGCGGTTGGAGACAGGAGGTCATGTGATGAAACCTCCAGGAATATGTCCAATCAGAGTTGGCAACCCCACCTCCAGGCGTAGGCCCTCACTGAGCAAAGCAAGCTGGGATAGGGGTCCACAGGGTGAACAATCAAACCAATTACTGAAATCGTGGGAAACTATCAAGGTAATAAACCGTACGATTCAGGCTTAAAATTATTGATTAGCTTTTATTAAGAGACATCACTTACATGGGACCAAAGTGGGCTAATTAGTAGAATGTGTGCAGTAATAGAATATTTGATTCTTTACCAACACTTACAAAATAATTACTCTCTGAAGCTGCAGTTACTTACCAGGATTTTATACCATACACTGGGGGAGAAAGACTTTCACATCAGAGACAACCCACAGTGTCCTCCATTTACCCTGGTCTATCTAATGTTACAGCTCAAGTCAAAGGTTATTCCAGCACAGAAAGAGGCCATTCAACCCATGTTAGTGTCTTTCTCCCCCTGAGCCCAGTCCAATTCCACTCTCTTCACTCCCCGTACCCTTTAATATCCCACCCAGTCTAATCCCACCCTCCTGCTCACTCCCCATACCCTTTAATACCCCACCCAGTGTAATCCCACTCTCCTGCTCACTCCCCATACCCTTTAATATCCCACCCAGTCAATCCCACCCTCCTGCTCACTCCCTGTACCCTTTAATATCCCACCCAGTCTAATCCCACTCTCCCCCTCACTCCCCATACCCTTTAATATCCCACCCAGTCTAATCCCACTCTCCTGCTCACTCCCCGTACCCTTTAATATCCCACCCTGTCTAATCCCACTCTCCCCTCACTCCCCATACCCTTTAATATCCCACCCAGTCTAATCCCACTCTCCCCCTCACTCCCCATACCCTTTAATATCCCACCCAGTCTAATCCCACTCTCCTGCTCACTCCCCGTACCCTTTAATATCCCACCCAGTCTAATCCCACTCTCCCCTCACTCCCCATACCCTTTAATATCCCACCCTGTCTAATCCCACTCTCCCCCTCACTCCCCATACCCTTTAATATCCCACCCAGTCTAATCCCACTCTCCCCCTCACTCCCCATACCCTTTAATATCCCACCCAGTCTAATCCCACCCTCCTGCTCACTCCCCATACCCTTTAATATCCCACCCAGTCTAATCCCACTCTCCCCCTCACTCCCCATACCCTTTAATATCCCACCCAGTCTAATCCCACTCTCCCCCTCACTCCCCATACCCTTTAATATCCCACCCAGTCTAATCCCACCCTCCTGCTCACTCCCCATACCCTTTAATATCCCACCCAGTCTAATCCCACTCTCCCCCTCACTCCCCATACCCTTTAATATCCCACCCAGTCTAATCCCACCCTCCTGCTCACTCCCCATACCCTTTAATATCCCACCCAGTCTAATCCCACTCTCCCCCTCACTCCCCATACCCTTTAATATCCCACCCAGTCTAATCCCACTCTCCCCCTCACTCCCCATACCCTTTAATATTCCTGTTTTATCGCAAGCAACTGTCCAATTCCCTTTTAAAAGAATTTCAGTGATTCTGCTTCAATAGCAGCTCGTGTCGGAGAATTCCTGCCCTGCCAACCCTCTGCACAACCTCCCCTTTAATTCCTTTGTGTTTCGGTCAAGCAAAAGATCCACCATCTCCTTGGATCTCAGCGTCCAACCCTGCCAGTATTCCCTCGAGTGTAGAAGATTAAGAGGTGATCTCATTGAGGTGTTTAAGATGATTAAAGGATTTGATAGGGTCGATAGAGAGAAACTATTTCCTCCGGTGGGGGGAGTCCAGAACAAGGGGGCATCACCTTAAAATTAGAGCTGGGCCATTCAGGGGTGATGTCAGGAAGCATTTCTTCACACAAAGGGGAGTGGAAATCTGGAACTCTCTCCCCCAAAAAGCTGTTGAGGCCGGGGGTCAATTGAAAATTTCAAAACTGAGATTGATAGATTTTTGTTAGGCGAGGGTTTAAAGGTCATGGAACCAAGACGGGTAGATGGGGTTAAGATACAGATCAGCCATGATCTAATTGAATGGCGGAAGAGGCTCAAGGGGCTGAATGGCCTCCTCCTGTTCCTATGATCCCTTCCTGTGCAGACTGTGAAGGGTTAATATGTAATGCAACCTCTCATATCAAAATCATGTAACAATGGGCTGGAGATTTTGCAATCAGATGCTTATCAAGGTGAGAAAAGTGCATCGCTTTTCATGAGGTGGTGTAGCAGTTCCTTTACCTGCCTTAAGAATAAGTTGCTATTAGCCTGTGTTACTTATTTTTAAAATTTCTAATCCAGCTGGGTCAAAAAATGTGGACAGAATTAACAGAAGACACTGCGTTCCTCTCGTTCTGGCCACTTCCTTCGCCCCACCATTGGCGGCCGTGCCTTCAGCTGCCTGGGCCCTAAGCTCTGGAATTCCCTCCCTAAACCTCTCCTCCTCTCTCCCCTCCTTTACGATGCTCCTTAAAACCTACCTCTGTGACCGAGTGCCTGTCCTAATGTTTCTTTCTTTGGCTCAGTGTCAATCTTTGTCTGATTATGCTCTGCGAAGAACTTTGGAACGTTTTACTACGATAAAGGCGTTTTATAAATGCAAGTTGTTGTTGTAAAGCAACGACCAAGCTTCCCCTGGTACCACGGTTACAACCACAGGGAAGTCTATTGTCAATTTATCCGACCACACCCTTCAACCAGACGAAATCGAAGTTCTCAGCCGAGGGCTCAATTTCTGCCCCACTACCAAAATGGACCCCACTAGTCTCGCGGCGGACACAGAGGAATTCATCAGGAGAATGAGGCTCCGGGAATTCTACCACAAACCCCAAGATTTCAGCAGCGAACCCAATGAGACAATCGACGATCCGGAACAGCAGACAGAGGGATCCGCGGTACAGCAACCGAAGAGGAAAGAGTCAAACTGGACTCCTCCGGAGGGTCGCTGCCCTCAGCTGGACATGTATGCTCAAGCTGTCAGGAAATGCGTCAATGCCAGATTCATCAGCCGCACTCACAAGACAGTCCAGAATGTCACCCGAGCACAACGCAACGCCATCAACGCTCTCAAGACCAACCGCAACATCGTCATCAAACCAGCGGACAAAGGAGGAGCCATAGTCATACAGAACAGAACAGACTATTGCAAAGAAGCATACCGACAACTGGACAACCAGGAACACTACAGACGGTTACCCGCAGATCCGACCAAAGAACACACCCACCAGCTCAACAAACTGATCAAGACCTTCGATCCAGACCTTCAAAGCATCCTACGCATTCTCATCCCACGTAATCCCCGCGTGGGAGACTTCTACTGCCTCCCAAAGATACACAAAGCCAACACACCCGGACGTCCCATCGTATCAGGCAACGGAACCCTGTGTGAGAACCTCTCTGGATACATCGAGGGCATCCTGAAACCCATCGTACAGGGAACCCCCAGCTTCTGTCGCGACACTACAGACTTCCTACAAAAACTCAGTACCCACGGACCAGTTGAACCAGGAACACTTCTCACCACGATGGACGTCTCGGCACTATACACCAGTATCCCCATCGATGACGGCATCGCTGCGACAGCATCAATACTCAACACCAACAACAGCCAATCTCCGGAAGCCATCCTACAACTCATCCGCTTCATCCTGGATCACAATGTCTTCACCTTCGATAACCAGTTCTTTACCCAAACACACGGAACAGCCATGGGGACCAAATTCGCACCCCAATACGCCAACATTTTCATGCACAAGTTCGAGCAGGACTTCTTCACTGCACAAGACCTCCAACCAACACTATACACCAGATACATCGACGACATTTTCTTTCTATGGACCCACGGCAAGGAATCACTAAAGAGACTACACGATAACATCAACAAGTTCCATCCCACCATCAAGCTCACCATGGACTACTCCTCAGAATCAGTTTCTTTCTTGGACACACGAATCTCCATCAAAGACGGGCACCTCAGCACCTCACTCTACCGCAAGCCCACGGACAACCTCACGATGCTCCACTTTTCCAGCTTCCACCCTAACCACGTCAAAGAGGCCATCCCCTATGGACAGGCCCTGCGAATACACAGGGTCTGCTCAGACGAGGAGGAACGCGATGGACACCTACAGACGCTGAAAGACGCCCTAGTAAGAACGGGATATGACGCTCGACTCATCGATCGACAGTTCCGACGGGCCACAGCAAAAAATCGCATAGACCTCCTCAGGAGACTAACACGGGACGCAACCAACAGAGTACCCTTTGTCGTCCAGTACTTCCCCGGAGCGGAGAAACTACGCCATGTTCTCCGCAGCCTTCAACATGTCATCAATGAGGACAAACACCTCGCTATGGCCATCCCCACACCTCCACTACTCGCCTTTAAACAGCCACCCAACCTCAAACAGACCATCGTTTGCAGCAAACTACCTAGCTTTCAAGAGAACAGCGTCCACGACGCCACACAACCCTGCCACGGTAACCTCTGCAAGACATGCCAGATCATCGACACAGATACCACCATCACACGAGATGACACCACCCACCAGGTGCATGGTTCATACTCCTGTGACTCAGCCAACGTTGTCTACCTCATACGTTGCAGGAAAGGATGCCCCAGAGCATGGTACATTGGCGAGACCATGCAGACGCTGCGACAACGGATGAACGGACACCGCGCAACAATCGCCAAACAGGAGGGTTCCCTCCCAGTCGGGGAACACTTCAGCAGTCATGGACATTCATCCACCGACCTTCGGGTAAGCGTACTCCAAGGCGGCCTTCGAGACACACGACAACGCAAAATCGTCGAGCAGAAATTGATAGCCAAGTTCCGCACCCATGAGGACGGCCTCAACCGGGATCTTGGGTTCATGTCACGCTACACGTTACCCCACCAGCGAACAAATGTTATCTGTTTTTAATATAATGGGTCATTTGCTGGCTCTCTCTGCCTTCCGGATGTTTCTGCCTCTCTCTGTGTTTTTTTTTCTCTGTTTTTTTTCCCTGTTTGTTTTTTTGTTGAATGTGTATTCGGGGGTTCTGCAGGTAACACCTCTCTGTCTGAACACGGTGATTGCCTTGGCAACGGGCAGTTGCAGGGGCAGTCTGTAAACACCATGTATTGTTCTATATGTATAAATGCGTAGGCTTCAAGGAGATCTTGAAACATTTGCCTGAGGAAGGAGAAAATCTCCGAAAGCTTGTGAATTTAAAATAAAATTGCTGGACTATAACTTGGTGTTGTAAAATTGTTTACAGTTGTAAAGGTGAGCTACTGTGAAACTCTTCTTGAATTGAAATATTTGTCAATCTAATCAATTGTTTCCCAGGTAACAGGTGGGCTCTCAGACCCTTGAATCAGGCAACTCCCCCCACCTTCAGAACCAAACAGATTTGGGAGTCTGGTAAGAAGAGAACCCCCTGTTAACCAAGTTAGTTCCACCCTGCAGTCCTGGTTAGGTCTTCCAAAAAGCCAGTTCGCACTGAGTGCTCATTCAGGCCCCACTTAACACCCTCCCCACTCCTATGGAACATTCTGGAGGCGGTCACGGTGCAGATTGCAGCAGCTCCAGCAACATCTCACTCTCTTGATCGGGAGATGGTCACGTACGCAGAAACATTAGGCCGTGGGATCGAGTCCCACTCCAGAGGCTCGAGCGCATAATCCAGGCCGACACTCCTGAAGCAGCACTGAGGGAGTGCCGCACTGTTCGGAGATGCCGTCTTTCAGATGAGATGTTAAACCGAGGCCCCGTCTACCTTCTCGAGGATCTCACGGCCATTATTTTGAAGAAGAGCAGGGGAGTTCTTTTGGGCTCAAACTCGATACACCAGGTGATTGAGTTTCACTGGCTGCAGCTTCTGCCCACACATCTTTTGGTAATTGCTTGCTGCTAACATGTAATAGCAGAGGGAATCAGCATTTGTTTCTGAAAAGTACTCCTTGAAGACGACAGTTATGCTACTGTGAGCTAGCCCATCAGTTCAAGAGAGAGTCTTTGAGCGAGCCCATCGGTAGAGAGAGACACACACAGAGTCCAAATTGTATCAGCTTTCTGCACTTTAGCTTTTTAATAAACTTTTTATTGATTTTTTTTATGAACGGCAGGCATGGCACAAAATCAGAAACACAGGAGCATGCAACACAAACAGGCAAAGCTCTTCATCAAACAAAGCATTCACATTCAGGTTAACATTCTGCATATGGTTCAGATCTTGTGTGGGATGTGGGAGCTCACTCAAGGACCCTCAAACTGAGCCGCAGGAACAAATGGACGGGATTTGACAGAAAACCGATAGATCCACAGGGAGTGATTATGGACGCCTGGCATAGCAGAAAGTCAACATTCGCAGCAATGACCTGGTTCTCCATCAGGTCAAGGCATAAATCCACCCCTCCCCCCCACAACACAAATTCCATTTCTCAAAGTCCCTCATGCAATAAACTTTAGTATTTGTGGCGACTTTTATGCGTTCATCGAGTTGAAGGATGTGAATGTTGGGAATGGGGCATCAGGCAGCATCGGGTGCTGCTCCGGGATCTGGTCAGAAGCTCATTCTGCTCTGCCTAGGCAACGTAGAAGAACGCCCCAACATCTGGACTAGCCTGAATCTTGCCCACTTCTTATATCAGCCTCTCTACGCGAGATTCCCAATCCAGTGCCAACTGTGTGAGGCAGCGCGCCACAGAATGGTGAGAATGTGAAACGCACTCCCACAAGGAGTAGTTGAGGTGAATAACGTAGATGGATTTAAGGGGAAGCTCGATAAGTACATGAGGGTGAGATGAAGTAGGGAGAGAGGAGGCTCGTGTGGAGCATAAAACAGTTGGGCAGAATGGCCTGTTTCCGCGCTGTAGACTCGATGTACACTGCCCTGTGCCAAATAAACAATGGGCAGTTTACCACCTAAAGTTCAGACCGAGAGCGAGCAGGGGACTTTGAAGACGGTTGCTGCCGGGATACACAGGGCAGCTAGTGTGGACGTGAATACGCTGATTGAAAAGGTCAGGTTTAGGATGGTGGATAAGCTTTCTCCCAGGTGTATTCCCTTAAGGTTATACCCAGTGTGATATATGTGGATTCTGACAGTGCAATACGTCAAATGAATAACCTAATATCCCTGTAATTTTTGGTTGCGTTTAAAGTTGTGTCCTGTGCTGCACTCGAACTTGGTGAAGGAGAGAGTGCGGGGATTGGATATGGAAAAGACAAAGGTGGAAGTATAGAAAAGGAAAGGTTGAGGGGTGACCTGATAGAGGTCTTTAAGATTATGAAAGGGTTCGATAGGGTAGACGTAGAGAAGATGTTTCCACTTGTGGGGGAGACCAGAACTAGAGGCCATAAATATAAGATAGTCACTAATAAATCCAATAGGGAATTCAGGAGAAACTTCTTTACCCAGAGAGTGGTGAGAATGTGGAACTCGCTCCCACAAGGAGTAGTTGAGGTGCATAGCATAGATGGATTTAAGGGGAAATTAGATAAGTACATGAGGGAGAAAGGAATAGGAGGATATGCTGATAGAGATGAAGAGGGATGGGAGGAGGCTCGTGTGGAGGATAAACACCGGCATAGACCAGTTGGGCCGAATGGCCTGTTTCTGTAGTGTACATTCTATGATTTTCTATGTAATAAGGGAAAGGGTAATGATTATACTGAATGTACTGTGAGAAGGTGGGTAGGCGGGATTGGGGGATATGATTGGAAGGTGGGATTTGGGGGATATGATTGGAAGGTGGGATTGGGGGATATGATTGGAAGGTGGGATTTGGGGGATATGATTGGAAGGTGGGTAGGCGGGATTGGGGGATATGATTGGAAGGTGGGATTTGGGGGATATGATTGGAAGGTGGGTAGGCGGGATTGGGGGATATGATTGGAAGGTGGGTAGGCGGGATTGGGGGATATAGTGAGAAGATATGTCGGTGTGGGGAGGGTTAAAATCGAGGCTCAACTGTTTTAGCTCAAGAGGAATTCCTGCTTGAAGGAGCAGAGGGCAGCCTAGTCCCGTGGGACTATACCCCAGCACAAGACAACAGGCTCAATGTTATGCCAGCTCACCTGGTCGGTAGGAAGTGACGGGTGCAATGCCCATCGTTTAGTGCCCGGAGTAAGGGTGCCCGCCATTTCTCCGTGTGAGACGCTAACAAGCGAGGCTTCCATTGCCTGCTCACCAATGTGACACCAGCCAAGCGACGAACAAGGCTCATCAGAATCGCCTTTCCTGCCTCCCTATCTCTGTAACCTCCTCCAGCCCTACAACCCTCTGAGATCTCTGCGCTCCTCCAATTCTGGCCTCTTGCCCATCCCCAATTTCCTTTGCCCCACCATTGGCGGCCGTGCCTTCAGCTGCCTGGGCCCTAAGCTCTGGAATTCCCTCCCTAAACCTCTCCGCCTCTCTCTCCTCCTTTAAGACACTCCTTAAAAACTACCTCATTGACCAAGCTTTTGGTCACCTGTCCTGATATCTCCTTATGTGGCTCATGTCGACTTTTGTCTGGTAATTGCTCCTGTGAAGCGCCTTGGGACATTTTACTACATTAAATGCGCTATATAAATGCAAGTTGGTGTTGAATTAGGAAATGTAATTTAATTTTTTTCAGGTAGAATTTAACAACGAGCGGATTTGAGAATCGGAGAGCAGTCCTCCTTCTCCCGAGATTTGAACATATTTGGATCACCAGCACTGATGAGCCAGCAGATGTTTTCAAGGAAATCACGGAAGGATGGGTGACTGGCCGATCGCCTGCTAGGCCCTAGAGACCGGTCTTGACTGCTTGAGGCTGGATTTGCCTCTGATACATTGTCGGGTTCAGTGAACTATGTGGTGTGTGTAATCTGCTTGCTGCTGAACGTGAAAATTGCTCTTAAGTATAGAGTATAACCAGAACAAGAGTCATCTCTCCAACAATTAAAAAGCAAATAATTGGCTCAAACTCACAGGGAAGATGTCATTACAGCATGAGAGTTAGAGGAGAGCATTTGGAGCTCCAAATCATAAGGTTCACTCAGAGGTGTCCAGTGCTGTCCATAAAATATCTGCGGTGATTCATTTCCTTAGCAATTACTTTCCTTTCTCAGATAAGTAATTGCTTAACTTAGAAAGGAGGGGGAAAAGTTCCTGGTTCTGATTGCTATCAAGCTGGAGTGAATGCAGTGTGTATATCAGGTGAGGACTCAGCTCTGATGTCCTGTATTATTCAATATCCAGCTAACACTGTCCAGCAGAGGTGTACTAGCCCACTGTACCCAGTATAAATAGTATATGGGGTATACCGGGTCTACTAGGTACACCGGGTGCAATAGATGTATTGGGTATAAATGGTATACTGAGTATAATAGGTATACTTGCTCTGATTAGTATACTGGGTACACACTCTTTATTTTTGAAGTCTAGTGTAGGACTGGGGATGAAACACAAGGGGTGGTCTCACAATCTCACATTCCCAGCAGGGAGCTGCTCTCCCCCATAGTGCGTTACGCTTAGTCCGAATCAAAATATCTTCCACAAACCTTACACACTGTGTATATTCCCCATTCATTTACTGTCTCCATTACCATTACACACTGGGCTTAATCCTCCACCATTTTTTTCCAATATTTCCTAAGATAAGTTTTTCTCGCTCATAAATTTAATTATTATTAATACAGGTTGATAAAAAATCCTGTTAAATGGGTAATGATGAATGGTTTATGCCCAATATATTGATTTCACTCCACCTATTTCTGACACTTGGCATTTGAGTCATGATTTGGTGCATCTCACCCTTGACTGTGTCCAACCTCTTTGGAAGACAAGCCTTTCATTTAAGATTCACTTTAGGTGAACCCAGTGCTGAGTGAACTCATTGATCCACTTCTCATTTGATCACGCTCCAAGTTCAAAGTGTTCCCATATCAACGAGGAACATAGGAATTGCCAGACGAAAATAGACCAAGGTCCATCTGGTTCACCTTCTACCATCCTGGTAGTCGCATGATACGATGATAATGGAGTTGTTGACTAATTATAGCAATCAATCTCTATCGATTAGTCTACAACAGACCCAGACATGAGGCGAGGGAAACCCCCAGTGGTGGAGAGCTTTGGGAACCAGAGGTCCAAAGTCACCTGTTCCTCCCAAGCATGTTACACTCATCACATGTCATGTCTCAAATTGCTCATATACTGTATCCCAAAATATGTAGAAGAATTCTGATACGCTGGAGGTGATAGGACCAGCTCTGCTCATCACAGATATATCAAACTTCAGCTTATGAACCTGATGAATCACCTCTTCCCTTCTTGGTCCTTCAAATTCCAGCTCCAACAGTACAAGGCAGCAAATCACACAAGGAAGGCAATATTTGCAGCCATGTTCTGATTAAAGTCATAAAACTCTGTTACTGTAATGAAGAGCTACTTTCAATATTAATCTGTTATATTATTCATGATTCATTTTGAGACCAATGCTTAGAAATGATACATTAGACAATGAACACATGACGTTCCTATATCCATTATTTTAGCATAGGTATGAACCAGCAGGAGAACATCCATGTTAAAATAGACAGGAATATTATATTAATATCATTAATCATTTCCTGGCTCAAAAAAAGTATAATGATACAACAAGGAACAAGAGTGGAGAAACAAGTATATTTGCTAATAATAGATTACTGCAACGTGCCTGATTCACTGTTAATGTTGTTCAGCCCATGTTGGATATATTCTCTCATATGAAACAGTACACACATCAGGAAATATCAAGACACAAACACACACAAGTCTTGGGTATGGCGTACACTTCCTGTACACAGTAACGTTACTTCCTGTGTTCCAATTTTCGAGTAACACTTTAACATGTGTCTAACTGGGGAATGGGACTAACTGGATTGCTCTTACAAAGAGCCAGCATGGGCTCGATGGGCCGAATGGCCCCCTTCTGTGCTGTAACCGTTCCATGATTCTAACTTCAACAGTTATCTGTTCCTTTCATCATTTTAAAGACCTGAATGCCCAACAGTATCATCACTATAAGGACAGCACCGGTTCAAGAAGGCAGCCCACCACCACCATGTTCTCAGGGCAACTGGGGATGGGCAATAAATGCCGGCCTTGCCAGCATCGCCCACATCCCGAGAATACATTTTTTTAAAGGGTGTAAAAAGGTAGATCGGTGAAAGGTGGACTACCTCTCATCTTGTTCTATGTTTTCGTTTCAGATTTTAAGAAAATGCCAACCCAGTAGAACAACATGACTGATTCCGGGGCTTAGAGGGTTAAATTATGAGGACCAGTTACATAAACTTGGCTTGTATTCCATTGAGGTTAGAATATTGAGGAGAGATCTGACCCAGGTGCTTAAAATGTTAAAAGGATTCGATAGGGTAGATACAGGGAAACTATTTCCTGTGGTGGGGGAATCAAGAACGAGGGGGACACAATCTTCAAATTGGAGCCCGGCCGATCAGGAGGGAACAATAGATTTAAGATTCAGATCAGCCAAGATATAATTGAATGATGGAGCAGGCTTGAGGGGCTGAATGGCCTCTTCCTGTTCCTATATTCCTAACATGTTTGAAGCAGCATCATACCCTGCCACAGAGTGATGAGATGTAGGTTTGCACCGAGGTTCTCTCAGATGCCAAGCTGGTGATCCCAGCCCTCCTGTTGCAGGGAGATGCCAAGTCGAGGCCCAGATGCTTCTATGAACAGGGAGGGAGGAAGGCAGAACTCTAGCTCAGGCTGCTCTTGTCTGCCTCCTGCTGGCCAGCTTCAGAGCAGCGTTAGGCTTGGGAGCAGGCCACCTCATGCAGGAGCGTCCAACCTGAGGCCTGTGGACCACCTGTGCCCCAAGCCCCCTGCAAATCCTTGACATCTGGGCAACTCTGCCCAATTGTTGTCACCTGTGGCTCAGTGGGTCGCACTCTCACCTCTGAGTCAGAAGGTCATGGGTTCAAGCCCCCACTCCAGAGGCAAGCACAAAATCCAGGCTGACACTCCCAGAGCTGAGGGCGTGCTGCACTGACGGAGATGAGAGCATTCAGATGAGACATTAAAGCGAAGCCCTGTCTACCCTCTCAGATGGATGCAAAAGATCCAATGACACTATTTTGAAGAAGAGCAGAGGAGTTCTCCCCAGTGTCCTGGGCCTATATTTATCCCTCAACCAGAATCACTAAAAACAGATTATCTGGTCATTATCACTTTGCTTATTTGTGGGATCTTGCTGTGCGTAAATTGGCTGCCGCGTTTCCTACATTACAACAGTGACTACACATTAAAAAGCATTTAATTGGCTGTAAAGCGCTTTGGGACGTCCTGAGGTCATGAAAGGCGCTATATAAATGCAAGTTTTCTTTTTGTACTTATATTTCTTATTCGCTGGATTGTCCCTGTTTGAATTTCGTAGGCCTGGAGGTTTAGAAAGGCCTGTTCATAGGACTGTTGCCTCTTTGATGGATAAATCCTAAATTAGAACACCAAGAGCTATCAGCGTCAGCAACTTGGGATATCTGCAAATAAAGGGGAGCAAAGATTTTAAGTTTAGACCTGACCTATACATGAATTTGACCCATTCAGGCAAAAATCTTGGACACTCTTGAACTACTGTCTAAGTGGAAACAAGAGAGGTGGTAAACAGTGAGGAGGATAGTGATAGACTTCAAGAGGATATCGACAGGATGGAGAAATGGGTGGACACGTGGCAGATGAAATTTAATGCAGAAAAATGCGAAGTGATACATTTCGGTAGGAAGAACGAGGAGAGGCAATATAAACTAGAGGGCACAACTCTAAAAGGGGTACAGGAACAGAGAGATCTGGGGGTGTATGTGCACAAACCGTTAAAGGTGGCAGGGCAGGTTGAGAAAGCGGTTAAAAAAGCAGACGGGATCCTGGGCCTTATAAATAGAGGCATAGAGTACAAAAGTATGGAAGTCATGATGAACCTTTATAAAACACTGGTTCGGCCACAACTGGAGTATTGTGTCAGTTCTGGGCTCCGCACTTTAGGAAAGATACGAAGGCCTTAGAAAAGGTGCAGAAGAGATTTACTAGAATGATTCCATGGATGAGGGACTTTAGTTATGTGGATAGACTGGAGAAGCTGGGGTTGTTCTCCTTGGAACAGAGAAGATTGAGAGGAGATTTGATCGAGGTATTTAAAATCATGAAGGGTCTAGACAGAGTAGATAGAGAGAAATTGTTCCCATTGGTGGAAGGGTCAAGAACCAGAGGACATAGATTTAAGGTGATTGGCAAAAGAACCAAAGGTGACATGAGGAAAAACTTTTTCACACAGCGAGTGGTTAGGATCTGGAATGCGCTGCCTGAGGGGGTGGTGGAGGCAGATTCAATCATGGCCTTCAAAAGGGAACTGGATAAGTACTTGAAAGGAAGAAATTTGCAGGGCTACGGGGAAAGGGCGGGGGAGTGGGACTAGGTGGATTGCTCTTGCATAGAGCCGGCATGGACTCGATGGGCTGAATGGCCTCCTCCCATGCTGTAACCTTTCTATGATTCTAAGAGAGGGGGTGAAGGCTACAGAAAAAGAGACAAAGGGCTTTATATTCAGAGAAAAATAAATAGATTTTAATCGGAGGATGAGACAAAGAAAAACAGAAGTTAAGTATCACCCTGTCATGTACTATTTTTCAATCTATCATTCATACGTAAAAGGTACTGGTAAAATCCCTACACCAGCCGTTCAGGATCTGAGGAGAATGCCAGATGAAATTACAGAAAGGAATGCTTGAAACTGCAGGTAATTTGTGAGACTCTGGTCTGAGGGACAGTTCTAAATTGGAACAAAACCTCTAGTGGCATCAGGCCGCGCATTCCCCATCGCAAATTATACCCCACAACGGAGATGCAGATGTGTGTGTGTGTGTGGATTCTTTTCCCCTTATCTCCATATTCAGCTGAATTCAAATGTGACCTTCAGATTGCGGTGGTCCTGCACAGGAGAATGCGTTTCCAGCCTGGCATCGACTTGACAGTTTGCTATTCTGGCAAGTGGAATTATTAGCACTGAAGGAGCCGAGATGGCAGCTTCCTCGAGGCGTACAAAGGCTCGGTAGTTTTTATCTTTGTGCATTATTGGGCACTCATTAAAATGAATAATGTCAGAGCTGGCAAAGGGAAACTTTCCTCTGCTGCTTTTTATCCATTAAAGCGCACTTAAATTTCAAAGAAAAATAAACATCGGGCGGCCTTTACATCAGTCATTAGTTCCACCTTTCTCGTTTTCTCTGACTCAACGGCCTCAATTTAAACCCCTCCCTGACGGGCGGGAGAGGGTCGGGGCAGAGTGGGGGCGGGGGAGGTTAAAATATCGGACTCGAGGAACTCGACTCCATTCGCGGCCAGCGTAATATTTATGGCGGCGATTTCCATGCCCTGAGTCGAGGCTCCCGCTAAAAGCAGGCATGGGGCCTACTTACAGTGCAAATGTCGCGGCGTGAACCTCAACACAGGGGGGCCTGCCCCGCGCTGTCTGTCGCCCGGCAACAGCGACAGGGCGGGAGGAGCCGACCGGACAGAAGAGGCCCAGGTACGTATTAGAACTTTGCCCCATTTTCAGCACAGGCCAGCGATGTGTTGACAGGACGCGTGCCATTGCGTCAGCGTGCCGCTACCCCTGTAATTCCCCTTATTGGACGGAAAACAGCGCAGGCCGCATACTCGGGCGCGATGGCACGCGTGGCTGACCTCCCGACATGTGCTCGCGTCACGTGACCCTCCAGGAGTGCTGAATCAGGCCGTTCACCCTTAGCAAAGCAAGAGCTCAGTGGGGCTGGAAGTGGAACATTGAAGGGGGAGGCACTGATAGGGTTTGAGCAGGTAACTGAAGCAGGGCCCAGACATCACAAACAGCTAAAAGTTCCAGCAGTTATGCCGTGCTGCTCCTCGAAGGCAAACAGTAGGTTCGAGAGAGCTGTTCAGTGGGTTAATCTAAGGAGTAGAAACAACAGGTTCAAGGAAGCTAATGCAGAGGTACAAAAAATAATCAAGGCTAACGGAATGTTGGCCTTTATCTCAAGGGGGTTGGAATACAAAAGAATAGAAATGGTGCATCAGGTGTACAGAGCCTTGGTCAGACCCCATCTGGAGATACTGCGTTCAGTTCTGGGCATCAAATCTCAGGAAGGATATATTGGCCTTGGAGGGGGTGCAGCGCAGATTCACCAGAATGATACCGGGGCTTAAAGGGTTAAATTATGAGGACATAAATTTGGCTCGTAACCCCTTGAGTTTAGAAGGTTGAGGGGTGATCTGATCGAGGTGTTTCGATAGGGTAGATACAGAGAAACCATCCTCTGGTGGGGGGAATCCAGAACAAGGGGGCACAATCTTAAAATTACGGCTCGGCTATTTAGATGTTTAATCATGCAGCACTTTTTCACATAAAGGTTAGAGGGATTGTCTTCCCCAAAAGGCTGTGGGTGCTGAAGGGATTCGCAAAATTTCACATGTCCCCACCACCACCCCCCCCGAAGATTTATTGGAGTTATTAAAGAAACCCTGGTGTGACTGTGTTTTAAAAAATCCAGGGTCTTTCAAAATGGCTGCGGTCAGGCACACGGCCAAAGGCCTGCAGCATTCTCTGACAGCTTGGCAGGCCTCGTGTTTCAGACAAGTTTCTTTGAACAATGCAGTTGCATTCACGCCCTGAGGCAAGCCATCAACGTTGCCGGCCTGCACAATCAAAATTCGAGCAGGAGTAATCCCAGGACTAAAGATAGCCCATCAAGGAACATTCAAAACAATGGAAAGCAGTTATGGAACAGATCAGTACAGGTACCTGCCATTAATGTAAATGGGCCAAGATCTGGACCCCTTTTGTCTTACGTTTTCAGCCCAAATCGGACAATGGAGCAAACTGATGAGGCGCGAAATTAACCCATTACCGGGAGGGTATAACTGGGGGCCTCCCAGAACCTCTCTCTCTCTTTCTCTCTTCGCCTTGGCCCAGCGTCCTGCTTGCCTGCGAGCAACCAAGAAGGAAGGCCGTCCAGTATACATCGCAAGCACATGTCGACGGCAGCAGCAGGTCACAGGGGCCAGGCCTTTTCATCTGTTTCACGGTGAGCATTATTTTTTTTCTGGCCGCCACAAGACAACCTAGCTAGGTGTAAGGGTGGGAGTTAAAGGGGTATTGCTAAAATTGTGATTTTAGAATTTTCCCTCGATGTGTCCGTTTCTTCCACCCCGTTAAGTGTAAGACTGTATTGCATCCAGAGCGATTCCTTTTATCTTCTGTATAATACTGTTTACCTTGTAGTTTTAGTTTTCTTATTAATAAACATTGGTTTTCCTTGCACCAATCCACTGGTCTGTTCGTCTGTCCTTATTACCACTCGATAAGTCCTGAGCTCAGAGTCAAGAAGGGGAAAGCGATTCGAAACCACACAGCGGGCAGGGCAGCTCAGGAAAACATAACTGGCTGACCTACGATAAGCCCCTGAAACAAAACCCATTTACAGTGCTGGGGGTCAATTGGAGCTTTCAAGACTTAGATCGATAGATTTTTTTGTTGGGTAAGGGTATCGAGGGATATGGAGCAAAGGCAGGTAAATGGAGTTGAGGTGCAGGTCAGCCGTGATCTAATTGAATGGTGGAACAGGCTCGAGGGGCTGAATGGCCTCCTCCTATTCCTGTGTTCCAATGTTTAGTGGGCTATCTATGGGGTGGGTTTGGACCTTTATTGCCCTGAGTGTTAAGCATCATGTGGCCGGAACGCTGAGGAAAATCGGGACCCAAGGATTTCATACTTCTTACAGAACCGATCCTGTGATCCGTAATGCCTTGGACGAGAACCTATCCCTATGTATCTACATAGAACTTGTGTACGACCTGTATTCTGAAATCTCACTGAAGGCCCACGGCTCAGGAAGGTTGGAAGAGTAGGACAGAAGGATGGATCAATCAGAAGCAGTGAATGGACATCACTAAGCGTGGGAGAGAAGACCGAGGGGGGGGGAGAGGCAGGAGATCCATGGTTTTGGAGCTCTGGGAAAGAATGAGTCAGGGTAGGAGATGGTGCGATGAGTTGGATTTCAAGCTTAGGAGGAACAGGAGAGGAAAATAATGCCCACAGTGGTACAAATGAAATGGAGAGAGACCAGGAAGTGTGCAATGGAGATGGAAAGAGGTTGGAGATTAGAGTTTGGAGCTGACTACTTACCTGAGAAGAAGGTTATAAATCAGCAGAGAACAAGAAACCAATCTGTGTTTGCCAACCAGCATGAACTGTTCAGCCAAATGGCCTCCATATCCTACACCAGGTTATACCGGCCGTAAATCTGATTTCGACAGTTCGATTTGATGGTTTTGAATTTCTGTTGCACAGTTAAACATTAACAGAGCTGTGTCCTGCATCATGATAGATCAATCTATTAATGAAAGGGGCGGGAGGAGGTGGGGGGGGGGTCAGAGTGAGAGAATGTGAGGGGAGGACATTGTGCATGAAGAAAGTCACAGTTTAGCTGAACCTGCTAAAGGTTACCGCACAAGAGCTCCTGTGGAGATCGCAATCAAAAATAGAAAGCATGAACAAACTGGTGTGGAGGAGGATTGTATCACGTCTATTAAATATCACTCTCGATTTATTAAAAAGGGATTGTCACCCTGTTATGTTTGGAATAGTAAGTGTTTTGCTTCAAGACGAGCTGAGTGCCAATCCAGTCGCTGCATGTCACAATGACATCATCGCATCTTATATTGACGAAGGGAGCTAAAGACCAAAATTAAAACCTCCAGACCTTCAATTCATTCAATCTCTGCCTAAAAACCAGCGTACAATTTATTTTTTGAACTTAAAGAAGCTCATTTGAAAACAGCAGAGTTTATTTATTGATCGGACTCTTCTTCAACATCATTGGGGCCAACATTTTGGAACCAAATCTCAGCTATCCCATCATGCATTTAGCCCAGCACCGCGGTAACCTAGAAATCACAATGTCTGAAAAAACTAAGTATCCAATAATTCCTCAGGAAGGCCCAAATTAAAGCACCTTTTCAATTTATTTCTGTCTGTTGAAAACCTACGTTCAACCTCAATATGAAATTCGTAGCATAGTTTGAGGGGACTCAGGAGGGACAAGTTACTGCGCAGAGACTAGGGTTGCCAACCTGCCAGGATTGCCCTGGAGTCTCTAATCTTCTGAACACTGCTACAAGCATAAACCCAGGAGAAAAATCATTGGGGTGTTAAAAATAACTTTGTGTTTTTAAAAATTTTCTTTGAACATTTTAGTTTATTAGTTATGGAAATATTGGTAAATTGGTTTAAAAAAAAGGGCTGTTTGACCGGGCGGGCAGTTGAAGGCCGGTGGACACGGGATGAAATCTCCAGGAATACATCCAACCAGAGTTGGCAACCCCTAGCCAAGACCAGGGACAATCAGAGGGAGAGCTGTACCCAGCTCGGTGCCTCCTTGTGGCCGGTTCTGAGCTCTAGGAGCAGTCTGCCTTCTTGGCCAAGTCTGGGCACCACACTTTAGGAAGGATGTCAAGGCCTCAGAGAGGGTGCAGAGGAGATTTACTAGAACGGTACCAGGGATGAGGGACTTCAGTCACATGGAGAGACTGGAGAAACTGGAGTTGTTCTCCTTAGAGCAGAGAAGGTGAAGGGGAGATTTGATAGAGGTGTTCAGGAAGGGTTTTAATGGAATAAATAAGGAGAAACTGTTTCCAGTGGCAGAAGGGTTGGTAACCAGAGGACACAGATTTAAGGTAATTACAGAAGAACCAGAGGCAACATGAGGAAAAAAAAATTACGCAGCGAGTTGTGATGATCTGGAATGCGCTGCCTGAAAGGGCGGTGGAAGCAGATTCAATAAATACTTTGAAAAGGGAATTGGATAAATACTTGAAGGGGAAAAAATTGCAGGGCTATGGGGAAAGAGCAAGGGGAGTGGGACTAATTGGATAGTTCTTTTAAAGAGGCAGTACAGGCACGATGGGCTGAATGGCCTCCTTCTGTGCTGTACCATTCTGTGATTCTAGGATAAGCCCCCGCGCCCCTCCCATGAAGAGTAGCTCTAATTCATGAAATAAAGCCTTTCACACAAGAACAGGCTTCCCCACCCTCGCCTAACTCCCACCGTCCAACATAAGGCATCTGATGGAGCTACAATGAACCAAGTGACATGTCATGATAAGAGCAGGTGCCAGGACACAGAGCCGGGCTTAGACTTCATTAGACTGACTGAAACAGAGACATTTCACAGTTTGAAATAAAAAAGAGGTTTACCAAATGATCATTTTTCATGCATTTGAGAGTGCGTATTTTTGTTGTGTCATTATGCCGTCTGCGGCTAGCTCACAATCTGATCTAACCAAACGTGACACACTGCCTGTGCTTACATTCAATCACGACCAAGATAACCTCACTATCACTGAGTTCCGATGTTTTAATGTTGGTCCAGTTAATGTGTCAGTGTGACAGTAAAGGGAGTATAATCACTATACAGGAACAAATTCTGAAAAGGATCTCATTCCGATATCACACTGGTACCCAGAAGGGTTCCTGCTTTATACATCTCACCCCCAAATACCATACGGTAAAAACACTGCAGGAAACATTGAAACACGCGCTGGTGTTGGCATGTTGGCATTGGCTCATGTTGGTAATGGCACGTGTTGGTGTTGGCATGCACTAGTATTGGTATGTGTTGGTATTGGCATGCGCTGACTTTGGCTCGTGTTGGCATTGGCATGCGCTGGCATTGGCGCATGCTGGCGTTGGCTTGTGTTGACGTTAGCTTGTGCTGGCTTTGGCTTGTGTTGGCTTGTGTTGGTGTTGGCGTGCATTGGCATTGGCATGTGCTGGCATTGGCACATGCTGGCATTGGCATGTGCTGCCATTGGTGCGTGTTGGCATTGGCTTGTGTTGGCATTGGTGCGTGTTGGCATTGGCGCATGTTGGCATTGGCTTGTGTTGACGTTAGCTTGCGCTGGCATTGGCTCATGTTGGCTTGCGTTGGCATTGGCACATGCTGGTATTGGCACATATTGGTATTGGCACGTGTTGACTCAAGCTGGCTTGGATTGTGCCGGCATTGACTCTTGCTAAGGTTGGCTCATACTGGCATTGACCCTGTTTATTCATGCTGGCGTTGGCTCATACTGGTTTTGGCTTGTGCCAGCGTTGGATTTCAAAGGCAAAATGCGACAGGTGTATTAAAACCAGCATGTGGTAAAGTTTAGAGCAGTCTGACCCACCACCTCCCTCTCACATTACAGACAGATCTTCCCCCACACCTCGACAGCCAGATCTATTTTTTCTTGTGTTCCTTTCTACCCCACAACTTAAAATTACAGACTTTTCTGAGCAAGACCTTGAGCTCAGGGCTATCATTACGTAAATTATACTGTTTTAAAATCTACCGAAGGCAGGCCATCAATTGTGTGGAGGATATTGTTGACTAAATTACACAGTGCTGCCCATTCCACTTAAGTGATTACCTGACAGTGTAAAATTTCTTTTGATAGGGAGAGAAAAAAAAAATACTGAAATGCCTTTCAAATCAATCGCCTTGATGCAATATTTCTTTCGACTGCTGATTCCTAGCATTGGATGAGAGATGGTTATCATCGGGTCTTGCTGATCTTTTCCCACCCTCCAGGCCTGTTGGGCATTCAGCAAATGTCAATAAAGCTTCTCGAGTTGGAATCTCCAATGGCTGAGGGACTAGCTGGACCCTAAGAGTTACCTCGCTGATTGACAGACAGCAGTTAGTGTGTACTTCAGGAGGCAGTTTCCTCAACAGCTTTCCCCTTTGGGTTATTTTTACGGTGAACTAGACAAACCTTCTTGTTTCAGGCACCTCGCATCGGCGTTGAGCATGCCAGTGTCAGGTTAGTCGCAGCTTAAAGCTCCCTTTTACGTTGCCTAAAAGTGGAAAGTGTGCCTTCGAGGTCAAAGTCAAACGAGAACCCTTTAATTGTACCAGTACAACTTTTCAATTTCCCATACCATCGTTGTGCTTTGAATGGTTTTGTTGATACAGTGCCAATCGGTGACAAATAGGTGTTGCCAACTCTGGTTGGACGTATTCCTGGAGTTGTTGTCACATGACCTCCTGCCACCAACCGCCCCGCCCCCACACTCCCGCCATTGGCCGCCCGACATGTCCATCCTCGCGGCGCCCCACCTCCCCACAGCCAATCGGAAAGCAAATAGACTCTTCATTACCCAATTGGTTGACTTTTAACTGTCAGTCAAACTCACTTTTTTTCACCGTGTCCAATATTTTAATAACAAAAGCGTTCAAAGAAAATTTTGAAAAAAAAACACAATTTCTTATTGCCCCTGTGATTTTTCTTTCGGGTTTTTGCTCCCAACAGTGTCCTGGAGATTAGTCTTTAATTCCTGGAGACTCCAGGGCAATCCTGGAGGGTTGGCAACCCTAGTGATAAATTGGGGCTAGTGATGCTGAGCTCACTAGGAATGGGATTGCAACTCCCAAATTCACTGCCTGTATCAAAGAAAAGAAAGACTTTCATTTATATAGCGCCTTTCATGACCTCAGGATGTCCCAAAGTGTTTTACAGCCAATCAAGTATTTTTGAAGTGTAGTTACGTTGTAATTTAGGGATGTATTATCTTATAACCCACTGAGGGGGGGTGGGGACTGCTATCCCATCTGCTTGTATTTGAGCCCGGAGGTGAAAAGTCCAGTTGCATCAACCAGTCCGTCATGGGACAAGTGTTTGACACACTATCCTTTATCGAAACTGAATACCTGCGTGAAATCAGCAGGGATTCTTGTCTCTTTCCCGAGCTGCCTCAGATCTGTTAACCTGCGATATGTCGCAGCTGCCTCCCAGCGCTCCCCGCACCATTTAAACAAATTGTTTTAATATAACCCGCCCACATCCTTGAAGCAAGCCACTTGGTACCCCTGATAGGCAAGGGCCACGCGCCAAAGATAAAATGGTACTTGCTTTTGAATCAAATATCCGAAAATCTGTCTAGTACATTTCTTTCTGTACTGCTGTTTGTGGAAATTAAGCAATAACCAAAAAAACAAATGTCTGGGTTTGGACTTCTCATCGCAATTAGACCTACAATTTTCGCCCTCGGGCAAAAACTTAAAATGAAAGGGCTCCTGCCATCTTGTGTTCTTTCATTGAGTGTTGGGGTCAAACTTCTAGAAATCTCCGCGTGGGCAGTTCAAAGGAACACAGCATCATTCATTAGGTCCTACATCTAGAAAGTGCCTTGCATGTGTCAATAGTGCCGAACGCCAGAAAGTTAGCAGAGGGAGAAATGGAAAGCAGCAATTTATAGGAGGATGGAGCTGGATGATATGATAGCCCAGCATTGAAATTGCTGCTTGTGATACATGAAACAATTAGTGCGTTCGTACAATTTTCGTTTCTCTGCACTTTTATCAAAAGAGATTTAAGATAATTGGCAAAAGAACCGGAGGAGGAGATGAGGGGAGATTTTTTTTTACGCAGCGAGTTGTTATGATCAGGAATGCGCTGCCTGAAAGGGCGGTGGAAGCAGATTCAATTGTGGCTTTCAGAAGGGAATTGGATAAATACTTGGAAAGGAAAGATTTGCAGGGTTTTGGGGGCAAGAGTGGGGACTAATTGGACAGCTGTTTCAAAGAGCAGGCCGAGTGGCCTCCTGTGCTATATCATTCTCTGGAAGCCAGTCGCTGACCTGGAGCCTGAAACTTACAATCAGATTACTGACTGATCGACCTTAGCTGCAAATGCCCTTCTCTGGTCAAGTGAGCTGGAGCAAATAAATCAGCCCATCTGCCACTCCTCACTGCGAATCCTGCCAATAGAATCACACGTGTCCGTCATGTAACGTGATCAATCTCAGCTCCGCTGATAGAGGGGAATTACCCCTACAAATCAACAGGGCTGCAGCCCATAGGTTGCGAGGGGGGCTCCCTGTTCTTGACCCCTGACTGACGATTGCGACCAAGGAAGGAAGGCAAACATAAAATCGAGAGCGGCTAATTTATCGAAACCCATGACCTGTGATACCACCCCCCCATCCCCCCCCTTTCCTGGACGGCCGCACTCTGGGCTCCCTCGCGGATTCGAATCGGTTCACCTCTGCGGGGAGGGCGTTCCTGCAGCTCTCGCACTTCGGAAGGAGCTGTCGAAGCTCGTCACCAGCGGAGATATAGCCTCAATTACTTCCCCTTGCATCTGCCTCTCTACAGGGAAAGGCCTGTTTCCTTTCTGCCTAATTGAGATGAGTATCTGGATTGCCGAATCAATCAGAGAGATGCAATCAGACAGCTGTGAGGGACTTGATTCTTTCCCATATGCTTTGGGTTTCATGCAGTGAAGACAAAAGGCAACTATGTGCTCGCAGGGGTAAACAAGGGGCTGGGGTACGAGCCCATCCCCCCCTCAACCCCAACAAGTGCTCCGAAGAGACTTTCCCCCTTGTTGTTCAGATGAGACGTTGAACCGAGGCCCCGTCTACCTTCTCAGGTGGACGTAAACGATCCCACGGCCACTATTGCGAAGAAGAGCAGGGGGAGTTCTCCCCGGTGTCCTGGGCCAATATTTATCCCTTAACTGAATAAAACAGATGATCTGATCATTTATCACATTGCTGTTTGTGGGATCTTGCTGTGCCCAAATTGGCTGCCGTGTTTCCTACATTACAACAGTGACTACACTTCAAAAATACTTCATTGGCTGTAAAGCGCTTTGGGACGTCCTGAGGTACAAGCTCTGGCCTTTGGCCGTCCCAGAGAAATCCTGTTTACAAGAAATATAAATGGTAGAATGTCAATGAGATAAGGCTTTGGGTCTTCATATTATTTGAGATCTGTGGTACAGTCAGGGGAGCAGCGATTATGGGAAGAGTCCTTCATTAAGAGATGGAAGTCTAAGTTAATTCCTGTTGAGTGAATGCCCATTTGTGACTAAATTGAATTTGTTCAATCTCAGGAATATTCATATCAACGGGAGCAGCCCGTGAAGAAATATGAGATCACATTCCCACACAGAAAATTCTCATTACCTCATTTCCCGCCAGAGACGTGCAAATGAGGCCCAGACTTTAAATGGTCAGGGCCTCATGCTCAGCTGTCAGTGGTTTCCTGCCCATCCCATAACCCACCCCAACCCTGAACACACCCAGAGTTAAAATCAACGCTTTAGTGTCGACTATAAAACAAGTAAAAGAGTTCTCTGCTCTTCTCCTGGAGGTACTGGATCTTGCTGGGTGAACGGGTCTCAAAATATTCCCACATTTTTCATATCATCAACGAGGATATGACTTTTGGACTTTTATGGCAGAGGACCCGACTGCTGGGTTAAATGTGGATCCCTGCAGACAGGAGATTAGGCCCATGAGGGCCTGGGACTGGACATGCCCGGGCTTATTGGGTGCAGTGTGGATTGTAGCCTGAAACCAGACAACGAGAGAAGACAGAATACGCATTCTTCCTTTTAAAACAATCTACCCAAAGACTTCAGCTTACACGAAACTAAAGCCCATCAAAACCTTGCATAAATTATCGCTACTAACTACTAAAAGCAGGAAGGTAGCAATCAATGCAATTATGCAAACCCATCAATACAATGGCTTTCAGTTCAAGACTAGTTACGGGGACAGGAAGCCAACAATCACCTGAAGAAGCCCACCATAATCAGACAAAGAACTAACCTTGTTTTGGATTCAGATAAGAAATTCGAAAAAACAGTATAACTGGGCCACCAGTTACAAAGCACAGGGGGGTTTTGTTTTGGAGCAGGTTCTAAGCAGTTCTGTTTTGGAGCAGGTTTTAAGTTGGTTTTGAAACAGGTTCTAAACAGCAGTTTTGGAGCAGCAACAAGGCAACCGCAGCCCTCCACGAAGATCGCCCACCCACAACTGCGCCTTACCGCACCAACAGACTCTATCCAACTGAAGAACCTTCGCAGATTCCACAGACCAGGACCACGTGGGGACGGCAGGGCCCAGAGGACACAAAGAGCGTACCCCAAAACTGCAACCGGCTTACCTGGCTGGATTTCGAACTGTCAAGGATCCCTCGTTTGGTGAGCATGATCCCTGACCTCTCCTAGTTCAATTTAGTTAGGTTTTGGGGGTGGGACAAGGATAAGGGGATTAGTAGGGTGATTTTCCCTCGTTATGCCGTGTGTTCCCCATTCTTAACTGAGTGTACTTTGTATGTCTGTATAATCTCAGTGTTATCCGAATGTTATAAGTTCATTTGTGACTTCAATAAACCCAGTTTTTCTTGCACCAAAACCAGTTGTCTGCTGCACTTTGTCACAACCCCCAAATAAGTCCAAGGTCTAGAACCCAGGGAGTGGGAGCGATTCGAACCGCTCAGAAGTCAGAGGTGAAGCTGACACACACCACCACCCCCTACATGGGGTACAGTTCTATGGGAACCTACACCATCCTATCCTGATGGCCAATTTTCGTGGGAGAACTTGGACAAAGAGTGTCAGCAGGCTATTCCTCAATGGGAGGTATCACAGCCATGTCTGCTCTTGTCTTCATCTGACATTTTCCGGGAAGTACAACAGTCGGGTGAACATTTATTTTCTTTCAAACCTCAAATCATTTCACCTTCCCCCCGAAACTGTCCTGTTAAAAAAAAAACTTCCCTTAATCCATTCTTTTAAAAAAAAATATCTAATTCTTGTCGCTTCCTCCTGACTCCCAAGCAGAACAATGTGGATCCCACAAAAGCTCTGGGCTGATAGCAAGCCATAAGCTGAGAGTGATTCACCCCTCGCCAACTGCAAAAAGTGCAGCGATGGGAAATCCTCTCATGCGAATTATCTTTTCGCTGGTAGCTCAGGCCATTGGAATAATAACCGACTATCTCTCAGGCTGACGAACATGCAGTGCTCCCTCACAATATAATCCAGATTATGAATCTATTCAGAAGAGCAACACAATAAATTGTGGGCTTTAAAATACACGAGGAGTGCTTGAAGGAGTGAATATCAAGAAATGTTTCTACTTAGAATTTGTCAGAATTGGTCCTTGCAAATGGATTAGCAACATTTATTTTTGAATTCATTCTTGGGATGTGGGTGCTATTGGCAAGGCCGGTATTTATTGTCCATCTCTAGTTGCCCCTTGAGAAGGTGGTGGTGAGCCGTCTTCTTGAACCGCTGCAGTCCGTGTGGTGAAGGTTCTCCCACAGTGCTGTTAGGGAGGGAGTTCCAGGATTCTGACCATGATGGAATGGCCGATATATGTCCAGGTCCGGATGGTGTGTGACTTGGAGGTGATGTTATTCCCATGTGCCTGCTGCCCTTGTCCTTCTAGGCGGTAGAGGTCATGGGTTTGGGAGGTGCTGTTGAAGAAGCCTTGGCGAGTTGCATCCTGTGGATGGTTCACACTGCAGCCACGGTGCGTCGGTGATGGAGGCAGTGGGTGTTTAAGCCGGTGGATGGGGTAGCCAATCAAGCGGGCTGCTTTGTCCTGGATGGTGTCGAGCTTCTTGAGTGTTGTTGGAGCTGCACTCATCCAGGCAAGTGGAGAGTATTCCATCACACTCCTGACTCACCCAGGCAGACTTTTCTCCTCTCTTTCCGATTGCCTCTCTCTTCCCCTGACTGCTCTCTTATCACCCCCTCTCTTCTCATCTTCTTCATCACCACCTCCAAGTTCTCGGCCTGCTGCATTCGGTTGCCCACAGCCTCGCGTTAAGACTCACGTACAGCTCCGAGCTTCCTCCACAGCTCTTGGATCCAAATTCACACCGGGTGCTGGAAACGGGGCATCAAACTGCAAATTCCTAACTCTTTTGGGTAGTGGGGTATTGTAGCCTTCAATTATCTGCTCTTTTTCTTCCCTTTCTGGTCAGACTCAGCCACACACCACCTGTGGCCAAGAGAATGGATGTTTGGCCTACTCCCAAGCCTTGGCCTGTTTTTGCCCTTCTACCAGTGATTAGGAGTTTGTCCTTTCTCCAACCCCCTCACCTCATGCGGAGAAGTGTGGTTGAGATTGGGAAAAAACTGTAAAACACAAAACCCTGTGGCAATTTCACATCATTTATTTATTTGAGAAAGTCACAAACAATTCATCACACAGGGCAATGTGGATTAAACCCACTGTGCACTGCACCCTGGGCCCAGGCTCCCTGGTAGCCAGAGGATGAGGAATCTGATCACAGCCTTTGGGGAGGCGGGAAGAGAGAATTCCAGATTTCCACTACCCTTTATGTGAAAAAGTGCTTCCTGATTTCCCTCCTGAACGGCCGAGCTCTAATTTTAAGATTGTGCCCCCTTGTTCTGGACTCCCCCACCAGAGGAAATGGTTTCTCTCTATCTACCCGATCAAATCCTTTTAACATTTTAATTAGATCACCCCTCAACCTTCTAAACCCAAGGCAATACGAGCCCAGGGTCTGGTGCGATGGGCCAGTTAGTCCTTTTGTGTACTTTGCTTGTATGTTTGTACGCTTATCAACCCTCCCCTTGGTGAACTTTGTAGACAGACAGTGACATTCTCAAGGTAAATAGAGAGGACATTCTCTACAAAATATCTGCTCCAATGGTGCCCCAGCTCAACTATTTTAAATCAGAAACACAGGAACAAGGGACAACTGAGAGACACCAATAAACGCCTGCGTGTCTTCACAGCTAACTCTTAGGATTAGTGATACTTCAGATGAACTGGGCTCCATAATCATAGAAAGATTAGCAATGCCCGTGAGGTAGAGCAAAGCGGAGGAAGCTTAGAGTGACATTGGGATTGTTTTCCCAGGGAAAAAAAAGGGAGACTTCAAGTTGATCTAATTGAAGTTTTCAAGATCGTGAAGGGAATTGACAAAAGTTGGTCTGGGAGTTTGTTCAATGGAGAGAACAGTTCAAATATCAGGTGACAAAATAAGGAGTCGAAGAGAGGTGAGGTGAAACTTTATCTTCAAAGGGTAACAAGAGCGGTGGAATAAATTACCAGGGAAGGCCGGTGAAGCAAACAATACAAATGAGTTTAAAAGTCCATTAGATGCGTTTTATGGAGTGAGAAGATTTTTTAAATTGAGAAACTAAAGGTTGGGAGCCCAGTGAGAGGATGTTGCCCAGGGTGAAAAGAGTTGGAGAGAAGTTAAGGTAAAAGTAGCAAATTGGAGAGATTGAAGCTTTTACTTCACATTGTAAGAGGGAGTGGCGATTGAGATTCCAGGAAAGAATGAGTAGGAGACGGTCCAATGATTGTAGAGTGAGGATGTGGGGAGGCATGATGTGGAGATGCCGGTGGTGGACTGGGGTGGACAAACATAAGGAATCTTACAACACCAGGTTATAGTCCAACAGTTTTATTTGAAGGAGGAAGAGTGTGCAGGAAGGTATTTTTGCCGTAAACGCTGAGAAGGCAGGTGGATAAAATTGAGATCAATGCAAGCGGATTAGGCTTCTTGAGCCCAGTGATATTTTCTTCCTTCATGCTCCTTAAATAGTTTACATCTGTGCAAAATTCTCTAAACTATGGACATGGAAGCCAGATGGAACTCAACAGGAATTTCACCAAAATTAGAAAGTAATTATTGGTAATTAAAAAAACTTCAAAGCTCATTTCACAATAACCAGAACTTAATGTTGAGTCAAAAGCTGGTGTGGGATCACAACAGGCAAGAGTCGAAGACTCCTGGCTAGTCTCCCTGGTGCTCATGGGGTATATCCAATGACTGACAATGCAGACAGCAGGAGGTCCATTCTAACCCAGCACTATTACAGCTGGAGTGCGAAAGATTGGCCCAATTCTCAGCCCTCTGGAGCTGTTCAGTTCTGCAGCCAAATCTTCAATCCCAATCGCACACAGAATACAATGCAAATGAGACACATGGCTTAACTGGGACATCTGTACAGAATATCAGTGGTCGTGTGCAGTTAAGTGCAGCTCGCATGCGCGGCCAATTAATTTAAAATGGTCCCTCTGTAAGCAGCTGACTGCAGTGCTCTATCCTATACTGTACAGACTCCTCTACTTAACGTACCCACGCTCTCCGTCTTTCTCCCAAATATTTTAACGCAACACACAACAGGCTCTCCAGCCAATACACTTTCTCGTTCTCTGTCTCTTTCTTCAAGAAGTTCAGGTCCCCATTTTGTGCCAAACCATCCCCTTGGTTCAGTTGTAAACAACTTTACAACACCAAGTTATAGTCCAGCAATTTTATTTTAAATTCACAAGCTTTCGGAGGCTACCTCCTTCCTCAGGTGAACGATGTGGAAATGAAATCCTCGAAATGAAGTCGCATTTATAATTCACAGAACAATGCTTGGTGATAACAGACAGTTTTTTCAACTGCCTGTTGCCAAGGCAATCAGTGTGCAGACAGACAGGTGTTACCTGCCAGGTCTCACAGAATATACAAAAAAGACAGCAACTGACCCGTTATATTAGAAACAGATAACATTTGTTCGCTGGTGGGGTAACGTGTAGCGTGACATGAACCCAAGATCCCGGTTGAGGCCGTCCTCATGGGTGCGGAACTTGGCAATCAATTTCTGCTCGACGATTTTGCGTTGTCGTGTGTCTCGAAGGCCGCCTTGGAGTACGCTTACCCGAAGGTCGGTGGCTGAATGTCCTTGACTGCTGAAGTGTTCCCCGACTGGGAGGGAACCCTCCTGTTTGGCATTATTCTTGTCTCTCAGTCAAATGGTTCAAGCCTCGCTCAAAGATTTGAGCACATAAACTCTCTATTTTCTAGTCTCTGTCCTCTCCCTCTATTGCAATCCTTCTCACCCCCCCTTTAATTTGTCAGTACTCCCAAGACCACTTCTACTTGGAACTTTCCCTTCTTGTTCCTCCTAAGGTATAGTTACACTGCTCTTTATATTCCTCCTCCCTGCATCCTCACTGTGTTAAAATCAAGACTTTTTGTACCGCCTCTGACTGATTCTTTCCAAGTACCTCAAGACTGCGAACATCTCCCTCAGCCTTCACTATTAATATATAGTATGAACATTTATAGATAGTCCCTTACTTCAGCAAGTGCCAGTGTTTCTTATCAGTTTCAGTATGTAACTCAGAGACACTCCCTTAACGATCAGTATTTAGCATAAGCCTGGAAATAGCTTGGAGCCTCATGGCCATTCTTTGATGTATATTTATGCACCAACCCAAGAAGATGAGGACTGAACATTACACCAGTTGACAGCCTTGCATGATCCCAACAGCCTGGTTCAGAGGGTCGATACTGTCCATCACAGGGCATAACACACTAGGAAATATCCGCCCAGTTTGAAAGAGCGTTCAATACTTGAAGGGGTATATTTTAACTTTACGTCAAAGTTTAGTAATCGGAAAGAACATCATGAAATGATTTATATTTAATGAAAGAAGAAAAGAAAGAACTTGCATTTATATGGCGCCTTTCACCACCTCAGGATGCTCCAAAGCGCTTTATAGCCAACTAAGTACTTTTTTGAAGTGCAGTCACTGTTGTAATGTGGGAAACGGGGCAGCCAATTTGCGCACAGCAAGATCCCACAAACAGCAACGTGATAAATGACCAGATAATCTGTTTTAGTGATGTTAGTTAAGGGAGGAATATTTGGCCAGGACACCGGGGAGAACTCCCCTTGCTCTTCTTCGAATAGAGCCGTGGGGTCTTATACGTCCATCTGAGAGGGCAGACGGGGCCTCAGTTTAGCGTCTCATCTGAAAGCCAGCACCTCCGACGGTGCGGCACTCCCTCAGTACTGCACTGGGAGTGTCAGCCTAGATTTTGTGCTCAAGTCTCTAGGGTGGGACTTGAGTCTTTTAATTGTATTTAATGGTCTGTCTGACATTTTCTTATCAAACACATATATTAATATTTCATATAAGCCAATATTCCTTCAAATGTAATGCACTTTAGTTATATACAGGTGCACTGAATAGCAATTAAAGAGCAATCGCTTGAAGGTAAAAATGTTGCACACTCTTTATTCTTTCTCCATCAAATGCATGATGTGTCACTGAGAGGAACCAGTTGACACAATGGGTTAGACACTGCCCTTCATAACATGGAATGGAGTTCAAATCTAGATAAGGTTGATGGGATGAAATTCTCTTTTGTCTGTTGACTGTAAGGGTCCATTTGCAAAATGAGTTTGGCCAGTCACAACCCAGTTCCCAGTGGGCATCCATCAATGACAAAAAAGTTGCACTGACAGTGTCACACAGAGAGGCAGCAGGACGCTGGTGTGAACAGTCTCACACTAGTCCAGTTGAGCAAGCTCTTCTGAGGTTGGGGCTGGGGCAGGTTGTTAGGACTGTATCTAACCCGTGCTGTACCTGCCCTGGGAGTGTTTGATGGGACAGTGTAGAGGGAGCTTTACTCTGTATCTAACCCGTGCTGTACCTGCCCTGGGAGTGTTTGATGGGACAGTGTAAAGGGAGCTTTACTCTGTATCTAACCCGTGCTGTACCTGCCCTGGGAGTGTTTGATGGGACAGTGTAAAGGGAGCTTTACTCTGTATCTAACCCTGTACCTGCCCTGGGAGTGTTTGATGGGACAGTGTAGAGGGAGCTTTACTCTGTATCTAAGCCCTGCTGTACCAGCCCTGGGAGTGTTTGATGGGACAGTGTAGAGGGAGCTTTAATCTGTATCTAACCCGTGCTGTACCTGCCCTGGGAGTGTTTGATAGGACAGTGTAGAGGGAGCTTTACTTTGTATCTAACCCTGTACCTGCCCTGGGAGTGTTTGATGGGACAGTGTAGAGGGAGCTTTACTCTGTATCTAACCCGTGCTGTACCTGCCCTGCGAGTGTTTGATGGGACAGTGTAGAGGGAGATTTACTCTGTATCTAACCCGTGCTGTACCTGCCCGGGGAGTGTTTGATGGGACAGTGTAGAGGGAGCTTTACTCTGTATCTAACCCGTGCTGTACCTGCCCTGGGAGTGTTTGATGGGACAGTGTAGAGGGAGCTTTACTCTGTATCTAACCCGTGCTGTACCTGCCCTGGGAGTGTTTGATGGGACAGTGTAGAGGGAGCTTTACTCTGTATCTAACCTGTGCTTGTTGCTGACATTGACTGCTTTAAGTGGGAAGTATTCTGTTTCTCAGCACTAACAACCTTCACTTTGACGAGCACAAAAAAAAAGTGTCTTTGCCAAAATAAAAATCATGTCTCTTGTTTGTGTTGGCACCGGGGATGAAAGCAAGGTGCCAATGGTTTCCTTTGCCCTTCCCTGCAGTGCGCCTTTAACAGAAAGCGAGGTGTTGGCACCGTTAAGCGAGTGCAAATTCATGCAAAACCGAGCAATTTACTGAATGACACACACAACATTTCAAGACAGCTGAAGAAATCTCCAAGAGCGAAGAGAAATTTTGCGACAGGCAGATTATTTTCTGAAACAAGGACTCACTTTAGCGAACAAATATTTGTGTAATCAGAAATCTGTTTGGTTTCCGTGTGCCTTTTCTTGGCTTCTGATTTGAGATTATACAGCTAGCCAAAGATATCTCTCATTGAAATTCCTTTATTTACTCACCAACCCCCCCACCCCACAATGATGCATTGTGTTGGCAAGAGTCTACATGACAGATGCTTAACACAGATCCTGCTCTGTCACTCCACATCACAGGATTTGGTTTCAGCGAGTTCCGAAATCCCTTCGCAGAATCCAAATGTATGTCGTTTTAAAAAAATATGAAAGAAGCTGAAACTGTTACTCCAGCACACTTATCATAGATGATGATAGAATCATATCGCACAGGAGGAGGCCATTCAGCCCAATGTGCCCATGCTGGCTCTTTGAAAGAGCTATCCAATTAGTCCCACTCCCTCTGTTCTTTCCCCATAGCCCTGCAAATTTTTCCCCTTCAAATATTTATCTAATTCCCTTTTGAAAGTTATTATTAAATCTGCTTCCACCGCCCTTTCAGGCAGTGAATTCCAGATCATAACAACTCGCTGAGTAAAAAAAATTTTCTTCATCTCCCCTCGACTTTTTTGCCAATTATCTTAAATCTGAGTCCTCTGGTTACCGACCCTTCTGCCACTGGAAACAGTTTCTCCTTATTTACTCTATCAAAACCCCTCATGATTTTGAACACCTCGATTAAATCTCCCCTTAACCTCCTCTGCTCTAAGGAGAACAACCCCAGCTTCGCCAGTCTGAATTCCCTCATCCCTGGTACCATTCTGCTAAATCTCCTCTGCACCATCTCCAAGGCCTTGACATCCTTCCTGAAGTGTGGTGCCCAGAATTTATGAAACCAAAAACCGGAGGAATTTTTCAGATTTAAGTTCAAAGCAAACTGGATTAATGATGAGGCCTCTTGTCCTAGGCCTGGTTTCCGTGGTAACGCACTGAGGTGATTTCAAGGAGAGGAAGCCCATCGGCTTATTGATCCTACCGATCTCCATTGTGCCCTCCATCTTTTTGAGATAGCTAGTCATCATTTCGAAAATTTATCAAGCATGGGATGAGAATTTCTTTGGTCACCATGTTTGGTATCCCGATGTAAACGGATGCATTTGTGTTTTTCGAGGCACACTGAAGCAAAGGGATCTGGTCCTTCTCCAATTTCTGCACACATACATACAATTCCCAGAAGGAATTACTGGACAGGCGTCAAGCCCAGCAACATAGAAGCATAGGAATTGCTAGCTGAAAAAAAAACCAAGGTCCATCTAGTTCGCCTTTTACTATCCTGGTAGTCGCTTGACACGATGATAATGGAGTTGTTGACTAAACATAGCAATCAATCTCTATCAATGAGTCTACAACAGACCCAGACATGAGGCGAGGAAAACCCCCAGTGGCGGAGAGCTTTGGGAACCACAGGTCCAAAGTCACCAAAGACAACTGTAGAGATCATCACTGCAACCCATCTGTCATGTCTTCAGTGGAAGGTCCACGGGAACCTCGATTATGCTGTTTCCCCGGGGGATCGGGGAAAACTCCCTGCGAAAATTAATGGCGTTAGTGCGGGACAGGACGGGACACAAGCAGATACGTTTTGGACAAGTTGGAGTTCATGAAGGGAGGAGGATAGGTGGGTCGGTGAGGAGGGCATTGGATTAGTCGAGTCTAGAAGAGACAAATGCAGGGAGCCAGGAGAACCCATCCATCAACTTGCCCTCCCTATGGAGCAATACTTGGCCTTCCACTCAACATACCACAACAACAACTTGCATTTATATAGCGCCTTTAATGTAGTAAAATGTCCCAAGGTGCTTCACAGGAGCATTAACAAAATTTGTCACTGAGCCACATAAGGCGATATTAGGACAGGTGACCAAAAAGCTTGGTCAAAGAGGTAGGTTTTAAGGAGCGTCTTAAAGGAGGAGAGAGAGGCGGAGAGGTTTAGGGAGGGAATTCCAGAGCTTAGGGCCCAGGCAGCTGAAGGCACGGCCGCCAATGGTGGAGCGATGAAAATCGGGGATGCGCAAGAGGCCAGAAATGGAGGAGCGCAGAGATCTCGGAGGGTTGTAGGGCTGGAAGAGGTTACAGAGATAGGGAAGGGGCGAGGCCATGGAAGGATTTGAAAACAAGGATGAGAACTTTAAAATCGAGGCATTGCCGGACCGGGAGCCAATGTAGGTCAGCGAGCACAGGGGGTGATGGGTGAACTGAACTAGATAGATCGGAATGGAACCAGGTGAGAGCAGTCCCAAACCTCCCAAGGGACGTAGGGAACTTGACGTCCATTGAATTAGAAGAACATAAACACTCTTCCTAGCAATGTCCGTTAGTGAAGCAACACGCTCTCATCCGGGTCCCTGGGTAAAATCTCCTTTACAAAATACAAATACAGCTTCTGATAACAGAAGTCAGTTCTGTGGAGAAGTCCTTAATCCCTTCTCCCTGAAACCAGGCTGTAATATGCCTGGCCATTTGATTTTTGCCAGTCAGAAAGTAAAGTAAGACTTGACGACAGTAATTAAGAGTCAATCAATTTGCTGAGCAGAATTTAAAGAACGAGGCAGTGACATCCCTAACTTGATTGTGAAACAATCTTTTGTAATTCAGTTAAATCAGACAAAAGCACTTCCTATAGAGATAGATTACGCATACTCAGGGAATAGCTGAAAGCTGGGAGTTTGAACTCTACAAACCTTGTGTTATGCACAATCGCCCACAGGCTAAATCGCAAAGATTTGTTTCCTCTTTTCTCCCAATTTCCTCCCCTCCTGAAAGGACTGACTTGTAGCTATGCCAATCAAACTTGTCCGTGTGAGGGACTCCCTATAGACACCAACACGCTCCCGGGAACCCCCTGAAAATACAGGCACACTCCTGGGAACCCCCTGAAAATACAGGCACACTCCTGGGAACCCCCTGAAAATACAGGCACACTCCTGGGAACCCCGTGAAAATACAGGCACACTCCTGGGAACCCCGTGAAAATACAGGCACACTCCTGGGAACCCCCTGAAAATACAGGCACACTCCTGGGAACCCCGTGAAAATACAGACACACTCCTGGGAACCCCATGAAAATGCTGACATACTCGTAGTGACCCCGTGCAAATACCGATTACCTGGTCATTTATCTCATTGCTATTTGTGGGATCTTGCTGTGCGCAAATTGACTGCCGCGTTTCCCACATTACAACAGTGACTACACTTCAAGATGCATTTCATTGGCTGGAAAGCGCTTTGGGACGCCCTGAGGTCGTGAAAGGCGCTATATAAATGCACGTTCTCTCTTTTATACCCTTTGCTCACCGAGTATTTATTTTACGGTAGACTCGCTCGATTGCCGCATTATTATGGAAAGAGTTTATCCCCTGGAGCTGGTTATTTTAATGAGGGCTGTTGAAGTAAAAATATTTGCATGCCAGGTGCTCCCTTCTGGAGCTGTGCGCACTTGAAAGGCTTTCACAATCCCTCACTTTCCTTGTTGTTTCTTTCTCTGCTTCCTCGGCTTTTTGAAAAGTTTTACAAATGACTCGGGCTCAGGGGGGGGGGTGTGGGGGGATGGGGGGAGGTTGGAGCACAAACATTTCCAGTTCATGGTGTTGGTGTTTAAATTAGATTTGGATTTATTCAATATTACTTTGCAAGGCTCACAGTGCTTGAGGAAGAAAGGACTCCCAGCACCAGCAAATTGAAAAAAGCCACAGGACTAATTGATTTAGATTTCAAAGAGATAGCCTTCTTTTATGTTCGATCGAACGTAGACAGGTCTTCAAGGCTGCTGCCAAAATGCACATCAAAGAAAGGTCCTAATTTTGAGGGAGGTCTGCTATCAACCTGTGCACAAATAAACAGAGTCTCTTGTCACTCAAAAGGTTAGAGTCAATGGGCGCTAAATTGGGCCATGAGCCGCCCGTTGTTTTGGCGCTACACGCCCTCCCCAACATCCAAGATGGCGTCTTGGCTGCGCACGCACGTTTCCAGTGAGACGTGCGCCGGACGCCATCTTGGTATAGGAGTTAGCGCAGGCGCAAATACCGAACGTCAGAAGCATGTAAAGTACGGAGAAAATGGATACAGTCAGTGAGCAACACTGATTTAAAGTGATAGACACCATTTTGGGACTTAACGCTCAACTCAACGCACAGTCTTAACCCCCGACCATCTGAATGTGTCTTAGAGTACCTGAAGGACCCCCCCCTCACCAGAGCTATTTAAAGGGACCATACAAGATTTACAGGTTGGTGACTGGATTATTGCTTCTGGCTGCCGAGACATTTGTACCTGTTTTTGGAGGCCTCCTATACTTGAATACTAGGACTAGGGGACATAGTCTAGCATTTAGAGCCAGGACGTGCGGGAGTGAAGCTAGGAAATGCTTCTACATGCAAAGGGTGGGAGAAGTTTGGAACGCTCTTCTGCAAACGGCAGTTGATGCTAGCTCAATTGTGAATTCTAAATTGAGATTGATAGATTTCTGTGAACCAAGGGTATTAAGGGATATGGGGCTAAGGCGGGTATATGGAGTTAGGTCACAGGTCCACCATGATCTCACTGAATGGTGGAACAGGCTCGAGGGGCTAAATGCCACTGCCACTTGTTGCCTCCTGATATGCGCCACCTTCTCCTGCAAGAAAGCGGGACGTGTGTCTGGGTGACGTGCCTGTCATGGTTCAATAGCTGCCAGTGTGTGTGGCCTGTGAGTTGTGGGTGGGCGGTTTGCAACAGTGATAATGTGTAAGGGTGAGAGGAAGCATCTGATTGGAAGAGTTGAGTACTGATGGAAAGAGTTTGTTGGTATTTGGGCGATGGGGAGTGTAGTTTGTGGTGCAGTTGGTGGGAGACGCCACTTGACAGTTGACCTCACTCACCTTGACCACTCATGTCAAAGCATTGAACTTCTTCCTGCACTGAATCCATGTTCATGATGCTGTGCCCCTGGCATTGACTTCATCCCCCACTGCCTTCCACTGCCTTTTGGGTATATGTCTGGAGACCCTCTTGCCCCCTCGCCCTGCGGATATAGGATGTCCCTCCTTCTGTCCACCTCTTGCACCAAGGCCTCTAGTGTGTCAGCAGAGAACCTTGGTGCATGCACTCTCGCAGGCCCGGTACAAAGTCAGATCGGCAGATTGGTGAGGTCTGGCATGCAGATTGGAGGATGTGGGATTTAGTAGCGCGCAACTTTTATTCAATGTTTTAACATAACTCATCAGTGTATAAACGTAGGTACGGCAGCTGCATCTGAGTTTTGCATGTGCAGTGTCTGATCTCTGTTCAGACTCCATGCAGACAACAGACTGTTATTTTCAGCAAATAACAGGTACCGGCTACCTTTAAGAGATTTTTAAGAGACAGCCTGCCTTTAAGAGGTTGGGGCTATCCTGCTGGTAGAAAGCATGAATTGCACTGAATCCTCGTGTCAACGCTGATTTCCAGCACTGCTTGAAGGTAAATCCTCAGGCCTGACGAAAATCTGGCCCTGCCTGTGCAGGGGACATTGGGCACAGGGTAATAGTGGATTGTGCTACCCGCGCCCAATAATAGGCCCAATCCAATCTCCACACCCCCCCCCCCCCCCCCCACAATGTTTCTCACTTCTGCTATCACTCAGAGGGCCACACTCTCACCTCTGAGACAGAAGGTCATGGGATTGAGCCCCCACTCCAGATACTTGAGTACACAATCCAGGCCGACACTCCCAGTGCAGTACTGAGGGAGTGCTGCACTGTCGGAGGTGCCGTCTTTCAGATGTGATGCCAAACTGAGGCCCCGGCTGCCCTCTCAGGTGGATGTGAAAGATCCCACTATTTTGAAGAAGAGCAGGGGAGTTCTCCCCGGTGTCCTGGCCAATATTTATCCCTCAAGCAACACCTAAAACAGATTATCTACTCATTTATCTCATTGCTGTTTGTGGGAGCTTGCTGTGCGCAAATTGACGGCCTACGTTTCAAAAGTGACTACACTTCAAGAGTACTTCATTGGTTGTAAAGCTATTTGGAACATCCTGAGGTGGCGAAAGGCGCTATATAAATGCAGGTCTTTTTTTTGCTTGCCAGGTGGAAATCTTTGCAGATCAGCCATGATCTAATTGAATGGCGGAATAGGCTCAAGGGGCTGAATGGCCTCCTCCTGTTCCTATGGAGACTTTTGATGGGCTAGTCTAACGTGGGGAGGTTGGCGGGGGGGGAGGCGGAGGGGTTTACTATTGCTGAGCTCCTCCAACATCCACACACACTCTCCATGGAAATCCACCAGGAGCAGGATGTCCCCCCAGCCCAGGGCACTGCGGTCAAGCACGTCACACTGGACTCTGCTCCGATTCCGATCAACTAAACTCAGCACCGACCAGGACTGCCCTGATCTGTGAGGTTCAGTTACACACTGAATCAACTCACTAAACCATCAAAGGAGCCCTCAAACTGGGGCAACTTCAGCACAAGCCTTTCATGGTGATGTGTTCCGCCTGCCCAGTAAAAGGTCAGGAAAGGAGATCAGTTCTTGAGGTGAATCTATGCTGAAGGCTGTGTTATTGGCCCCATAGCTTGTGATAACCAGGTCTAACTATCTCTATCTATCTTTATACACAGGCACTCTGAAACCCAGCATATTGCAATATTCTTTTTACTTTGCCTATTTATGTGGTTCAGATCCCCTCTCGTGCTACACTCCTCACAGAATCATAATAGGTCTCTCTGTGATATGCAGCACATCTGCGTCTAATAAATTAAATAGCCCTGTGGACACAAGAGAAGATTCAATGAGACTTTGGGTGCAATGCATGAGTACAGGAGACGGATTATAGTGGACTTTTCTGCTTTACTCCCAGGTCGATTTAATGTAAAGGCTGGTGCACCGCAGATGTTTTACCACCAAGTGTCAGCGAGCATCCCAAAGACTCCTCCCACCCCCCTACTCGCCCCACCCCTTTCTCCCTCCTCCCCCCACCCCCCTCCTCCCACTACTGCCTCCGTCCAATTCTTTAGGAAGGACGTCAAGGCCTTGGAGAGGGTGCAGAGGAGATTTACTAGAATGGTACCAGGGATGAAGGACTTCAGTTACGTGGAGAGACTGGAGAAGCTGGGGTTGTTCTCCTTAAAGCAGAGAAGGTTGAGAGGAGATTTGATCGAGGTGTTCAAAATTATGAGGGGTTTTGATAGAGTAAATAAGGAGAAACTGTTTCCAGTGACAGGGGGGTCAGTAACCAAAGGACACAGATTTAAGATAATTGGCAAAAAAGAACAGAAGGAGATAAGGAGAGATTTTTTTTACGCAGTGAGTTGTTCTGATCTGGAATTCACTGCCTGAAAGGGCGGTGGAAGCAGATTCAATAATAACTTTTGAAAGGGAATTGGATAAATACTTGAAAAGGAAAAATTTGCAGGGCTATGGGGAAAGGGCAGGGGGGGAGCGGGACTAATTGGATAGTTCTTTCAAAGAGCCAGCACAGGCACGATGGGCCGAATGGCTGCCTTCTGTGCTGTAAGATTCTAGGATTCTTATCAGGGCGAATTAACAGCTAAGCATCACAACCGTGCCGACCGTCTTAAGCGATACCACAAGAGATCAGCGAGAATTGAAAAGAAAACAGTCCTGCAAAAACAATGCCTCACACGGGTCATACTAACGACTTGAGAGGGAGCAGCCAGCCCATAACAGGTAGCAAAAGAACAGAACTGAGAGCTGAGCGCCTTCTGTATAAACTGTCTCGTACCTGTCTCGTACTTGATAACACAAAACTTTGACGTGTTATATTGTAATCACGCCTCACAAGCAAAGGACTCCCAGCAGTGGAGAAATCTGAGACATAACATTTGTCAAGGCTTGGGGTTTATCAATTAAACCGAGGGCAGAAAGGGATTTATATATGTACAAATAAAAATCAATAAAATGCACCAATATCTCTTTATACTGAGCTCCAGTCGTGTTATCTAGGCTCAGTGATGAAGTACCCTTCAGTCCATTGAGTGAAGCTGTCCAACGATGCTGTTGGATTTTACTATAGTTATTCAAACCTGTTTAATACATGGTTCAATCACCACAGTATAATGGTGTTTTTCTATTATTATTTGAGCAACAGGAGTGCAGGTTCAATCAGATTCCTGTATTACTGATACAGTACTGTCACAGTTATGGTACTGAACGAGCAATCCAGAGGTCCTTTCATGTTCGCCTGGCCGGCCTCTCACCTTCCACCCTCCGTAAACTTGAGCTCATCCAAAACTCTGCTGCCCCGTATCCTACCTCGCACTAAATCCCGTTCACCCATCACCCACTGTGCTCGCTGACCTCCCGGACCTGGTCTGGCAACGCCTCGATTTAAAAATTCTCATCCTTGTTTTCAAATCCCTCCATGGCCTCGCTCCTCCCTATCTCTGTAACCTCCTCCAGCCCTACAACCCTCCGTCCCTCTCTTGCGCATCCCCGATTTTAATCGCTGCGCCATTGGCGGCCGTGCCTTCAGCTGCCTGGGCCCTAAGCTCTGGAATTCCCTCCCTAAACCTCTCCGCCTCTCTATCTCTATCTCCTCAAAACCCACCTCTTCGACCAAGCTTTTGGTCACCTGTCCTAATATCTCCTTATGAGGCTCGGTGTCAAATTTTGTTTGATAATCGCTCCTGTGAAGCACCTTGGGACGTTTTACTACGTTAAAGGCGCTATATAAATGCAAGTTGTCGTTGTTCAAATCCCACCATGCCAAATTGAGATTGAATACAACGCATCAGGCCATTTCTGGACTATCACCAGAACAATGACCACAAACGATGCCAATTGGTTCCCTAACGACCTTCAGGGAAAGGGAACATTCCATCCCTATCCGGTCTGGCCTACACGAGACTCCAGTTCCACGCTATTGGATTGATTCTTTATGTTCTCTGAAACGGCCAAGCCACTCAGATGTTAAAACATTTGCTGAGAAGATTGCAACTAGGGGCGGGCAATAAATGTTGACTTGCCAGAGGCGCCCATACCCAGAGAGCAAGGAAACCCCCCTCGTGCCTCCTCCCCTGACATTTTACGCTGCCTTTGGTAGCAGTTCTCAAGACCCATCCCCCAAAAAACTGGGAGTTGAGGACACCAGTAGGATTGGGGTTGATTTTAACTCTCCCCACCTGGCAGAAGATTTATCTAATCCTTTCTTACCCCGATCTGGACGACTGCAGCGATACATCTGTCCCAAGCCAGCGGGGTCCTCTTTAGATGATGTCATCGGGGCCCCAACTGCTATTTTAACCCGAGGCCTGGGCCAGGGGTGGGGGGTAGGCAGTGGCTGCTTCCCCACCAGGCTAAAGCCGCCGGGAACAGCAGCCAGGGTCAGGAGACAGCCAGGCCCTACAAGGAAACCTTGCCGCCACGTTACGATTGCATCGCAACATTTAGGAGGCCCCTCGATTGCCTGTCTGCGACCTCAAAACTCCCGAGAACATGGGTTAAAATTGCGTGGTGGGGCGCAGAACACAGGCCGCCATTTTAACCCCCTGCCCGCCCCAGTTCCGTGGGTAGGAAGGGATAAAATCGGGGGGCGGGGGGCTCGCACGTTTGCTACAGAGACGATCACAGCTAACGCAGAACACAGCTCATGTTAATGCCACGCGCAAATTAGGTTACTTACAGGATAGGCTTTCCCCCCTAATAATTCAAGAGAGATACGTGTGTTTATAAAGCCGCATGAATTATGTGTTTTAAATTAAACTCGTGCATTAAACCTGTCAAGCAGGAAGATTCCTTTTCCCAGTCCTGGCTTGACACTGGAGGTTGGTGGTGCTGAGGTTCAGGTAGTGCCAAGGTTGCCCCGAGTCAGTGACTGCTGCTACCTGTGTACACACAAACAACACTTACCTCAACACCGTGACTACACTTGCGTAATAATCAAACTCAAAATAGACCGGAGAAATCTCTTAAAGGAATATTCCAGCGTGCAGTTTGAAATAGAAAGAACTTGCATCAGCACAGGACTCACATTTCAAAAATACTTCATTGACTGCAAAGCGCTTTGGGACGTCCTGAGGTCGTGAAAGGTGCTATATAAATAAAAAGAAATAAAGTCTTGCATTTATATAGCGCCTTTCACGACCTCAGGACGTCCCAAAGCGCTTTGCAGTCAATGAAGCAGTTTTTTTTGAAGTGCAGTCACTGTTGTGATGTAGGAAACGCAGCAGCCAATTTGCACACAGCAAGATCCCACAAACAGCAATGCGATAATGACCAGATAATCTGTTTTTAGTGATGTTGGTTGACAGATAAATATTAGCCCAGGACACCGGGGAGAACTCCCCTGCTCTTCTTCCAATAGCAGCCATGGGATCTTTTACGTCCACCTGAGAGGGCAGACGGGGCCTCGGTTTAATGTCTCATCCGAAAGACGGCACCTCCGACAGTGCAGCACTCCCTCAGTACAGCACTGGGAGTATCAGTCTAGATTTTGTGCTCAAACCTCTGGAGTGGGGACTCAAACCCACAACCTTCTGACTCAGAGGCCAGAGTGCTACCCGCTGAGCCACAACACCTGACAACCAAAGACAAAAGTCTAAATTTTTTAAGCCTGGAAAGGAGAAACTGGGCAGCCATTTTAAGGTCGATCGATCCCTTCTTCTCGCGTAGACCTCACTGGGCTGAGGGAGAGTGTAGAGGGCAGAATTCTCGGAGTAGCCCAAGAACCTCACCCCTCCCCCCATTCCGGTCATGCCCCCAAAAGTGGTCAACAGTCTGAGATAAGGCAGAGGTAAGACTCGGCCACTCCATTCACCCTCTCCGAAATTTGGACCACTTTTAATTGGGACAGTAACCCGGCAGATTCGGTTTCTACATGTACAGCACAGAAACAGGCCATTCGGCCCAACTGGTCTATGTTGGTGTTTGTGCTTCGAGTATAGCTCTATCTACCCTGTCCCATCAAACACTCCCAGGGCAGCTACAGCACGGGTTAGATACAGAGTAAAGCTCTATCTACACTGTCCCATCAAACACTCCCAGGGCAGGGACAGCACGGGTTACATACAGAGTAAAGCTCTCTCTACACTGTCCCATCAAACATTCCCAGGGCAGGTATAGCATGGGTTAGATACAGAGTAAAGCTCCCTCTACACTGTCCCATCAAACACTCCCAGGGCAGGTACTGCACGGGTTAGATACAGAGTAAAGCTCCCTCTACACTGTCCCATCAAACACTCCCAGGGCAGGTATAGCATGGGTTAGATACAGAGTAAAGCTCCCTCTACACTGTCCCATCAAACACTCCCAGGGCAGGTACAGCACGGGTTAGATACAGAGTAAAGCTCCCTCTACACTGTCCCATCAAACAGTCCCAGGGCAGGTACAGCACGGGTTAGATACAGATTAAGGATCACTCTACACCGCCACAACATTGTGTCTTAACCCTAACTTAAGAAAAGTGCTCCCTACTACACCAGTGTGACATTTACATTTCCAAATACTAGCCACCCTGCTCTGGGCAAGTATGATGATTTAGTGCCAAATGAGGGACAAGTTTCTGGTACAGTCCTGTGCCCATTAGGAGCTGGATATGGATTGCCCAAACTCACAGAGGACCCAAACAAGCAGCGGGGGGGATTTTATTCCATCAAGTTGGTCTGGATTCTAATCCAGGTTAGGAGATGAAAAGCTGATGTCTAGCACACTCTCCCATCCAATCAGATATCTGTTCGTATGAAGACCTTTTTCAGAAAATGAACAAAAATACAAGACCTCATGCTGACCTGGAGTTCCCCTATATAATCCATCCCCTTCGAAATCTATTTGAAGAACAGCTCCCAATGATCATGTAGGAAACTCAGAAGTGAACAGACTGGTGCCATGGAGACGATTTTGGCTCCAACTGAAGTTATTATTGGCTTCAAAAATTGAATGGAGGATTGCAGAATTGGCACCAGCCCATCAACACCACAGTCAATCACATCTACAGTCGCAACATAATGCCAGTGCGGCTTGTGCTAATCTCCTTGACACCTCTTCTATCCCTCAAATCTGTGATGATTGACGATGAGCAAGTTGGTGTCAATTACATACGTCGTCAAGATGTCAATCAAATCTCAGCTCCAATCATGGGAGTGAAGGGGCGTGGCTAATCTGGGCCATAGGCTTTGCCACAGTTATTACCTGGTGGCATAGATTTTTCCTCATTCATTCTCTGGAGGTCCATCTTATTGCCCATCCCTAGTTGCCCCGAGAAGGTGGTGGTGGGCCTTCTTGTACCACTAATGGCGGTTTGACATAACTGAGTGGCTTGTGAGGCCACTTCAGGGGGCAATTAAGAGTCAACCACGTTGGTGTGAGACTGGAGTCACACGTAGGCCCAGACCAGGTAAGGACGGCAGGTTTCCTTCCCTAAAGGACATTAGAGAAACAATTGGGTTTTCATGACAATCCAACAGCTTCATGGCCACTTTTTATTTACACAGATACCAAATTTTTATTTCTGGATTTTAAAAAAAAACTAAATTCAAATTACCATGGTGGGATTTGAACTCCTGTTTGCTGGATTACTAGTCCAGTATTATAACCAATACACTACCATTACCCACACTGGCCAACAGGAGACAGGGTGAAGGTGTTGGATAGTTCTAGCTGATAGGGTGAGATGCAGTAGGGTGGCAGGAGGCTCGTATGGAGCATGAACACCAGCACAGACCAGTTGGGCCGAATGGCCTGTTTCTGTGCTGTAAATTCTATGTAATTCTATGTAATTCTGAAAGGCTGTTCCCCCTGGCTGGAGAGTCTAGAACTAGGGGGCATAGTCTCAAGATGAGGTGTCGGTTATTTAGGCCTGAGATGAGGAAAAATGTCTTCATTCAGAGGGCTGTGAATCTTTGGAATTCTCTACCCCAGAGGTCTGTGGATGCTGAGTGGTTGAGTACATTCAAGACTGAGATCGATAGATTTTTGTTACACTAAGGGAATCAAGGGATATGGGGATAGGGTGGGAAAGTGGAGTTAAGATAGAAGATAAGCCATGATCTGATTGAATGGCGGAGCAGGCTCGAGGGGCCGAATGGCCTACTCCTGCTTCTATTTCTTATGTTCTTATGTAATCTCCTCCCATATGCAATGCCAAACTGAGGACCTCTTATGTGATGAATATGGTCTCGTGATGTTTTGGTGAATTGTGGCAATGTGGTGTGACCAAGATACAAAGCCAGCTAAAGATGGGATTTGCACCTTGATCCCTGACACTTGGGTTCAGTCATAATGGGTCATCCCATGGACCTGGAGATTTGCGGTTTTTCTCCCATTCTGCAACCTTGCAAATGTTTTTATCCAGCCTCCTCTTCATCACTGTCCAGCTGAGGGATCTCTGTCACTCCCGTTCATTACCTGAAGACTAGGGGATGTGCCAGAGTGCCCTGGGGCTCATTGGCTTCCTTCTCTTCCTGTGCTGGGGTACTTGGGCCCCTGATGGAGACCTCCCCTGCACGGAGGAGCCAGCTGAGATTGAAATCATGGACAGAGGTCACAGGCAAATCCTTGTTGCTATGAACGAAAGCCTCACTCCACTGCAAAGGC
>NC_090364.1:3753395-3758395 GCF_035084215.1 Heptranchias perlo
TAGATTCCCTCGGCCTCCTGCCCCCCCCCCCCCCCCCCCCCCACCTCGGCCTCCTGCGCCACCCCCCCCCCCCCCTCCTTGGCCTCCTGCCCACCCCCCCCCCCCCCTCGGCCTCCTGCGCCCCCCCCCCTCGGCCTCCTGCGCCCCCCCCCCCCCCTCGGCCTCCTGCGCCCCCCCCCCCCCCCCCCCCTCGGCCTCCTGCGCCCCCCCCCCCCCCCTCGGCCTCCTGCGCCCCCCCCCCCCCCCTCGGCCTCCTGCGCCACCCCCCCCCCCCTCCTTGGCCTCCTGCCCACCCCCCCCCCCTCCTTGGCCTCCTGCCCACCCCCCCCCCCCCTCGGCCTCCTGCGCCCCCCCCCCCCCCTCCCTCGGCCTCCTGCGCCCCCCCCCCCCCTCCCTCGGCCTCCTGCGCCCCCCCCCCCCCTCCCTCGGCCTCCTGCGCCCCCCCCCTCCTCGGCCTCCTGCGCCCCCCCCCCTCCCTCGGCCTCCTGCGCCCCCCCCCCACCCCTCCTCGGCCTCCTGCGCCCCCCCCCCCTCCTCGGCCTCCTGCGCCCCCCCCCCCCTCCTCGGCCTCCTGCGCCCACCCCCCCCCCCCCTCGGCCTCCTGCGCCCCCCCCCCCTCGGCCTCCTGCGCCCCCCCCCCCCCCCCCCTCGGCCTCCTGCGCCCCCCCCCCCCCCCCCCTCGGCCTCCTGCGCCCCCCCCCCCCTCCCTCGGCCTCCTGCGCCCCCCCCCCCCCCTCCCTCGGCCTCCTGCGCCCCCCCCCCCCCCCTCCCTCGCCTCCTGCGCCCCCCCCCCCCTCCCTCGGCCTCCTGCGCCCCCCCCCCACCCCTCCTCGGCCTCCTGCGCCCCCCCCCCACCCCTCCTCGGCCTCCTGCGCCCCCCCCCCACCCCTCCTCGGCCTCCTGCGCCCCCCCCCCACCCCTCCTCGGCCTCCTGCGCCCCCCCCCCACCCCTCCTCGGCCTCCTGCGCCCCCCCCCCCCCTCCTCGGCCTCCTGCGCCCCCCCCCCCCTCCTCGGCCTCCTGCGCCCCCCCCCCCCCCCTCGGCCTCCTGCGCCCCCCCCCCTCCTCGGCCTCCTGCGCCCCCCCCCCCCCCCTCCTCGGCCTCCTGCGCCCCCCCCCCCCCCCCTCCTCGGCCTCCTGCGCCCCCCCCCCCCCCCTCCTCGGCCTCCTGCGCCCCCCCCCCCCACTCCTCGGCCTCCTGCGCCCCCCCCCCCCCCTCCTCGGCCTCCTGCGCCCCCCCCCCCTCAGGCTCCTGTCGCTGGGCCAATTATCGTTTCATGGTCTTTACTCCCCCACTCCATCTCCGCTCGCTTCTGCTCCTACACTATTTCCGGGACTGTTACAGCTCGAAGCTGGTTTTTGTGGTGAGACCTCGAAGTCTCAAAGCTGGAATTAAATTGATCCGATCTGTTTGGGCTCAGTGGTTGAATGAGTGATTCCAGCTGCTGCCCTGTGAATCATCCCTCGTAATACCCCATCTTTAGGAGGGTATTTTCCAAATCTTTTACCTTCTTGCAGATTTCACCCCTCACCTACATTTTGTTTTAAAAGCAAGTTAGTCTCCTTTCCTCCTCTTCCAAGGCAAGGTTAAGCCCACGATATCAGTGCTTGATTCAATCGAGGCGATTTGGAAGGTTTCCTCATCCCTCTTCCTCTGGGGCTCTGCGAGAGTCTCTGAATAAATACTTACCCCACTCCCCAATTTTTAATTTTTTTTTTGTTCAGAACCCGCTGCTAGCTCGGGTGTCAGCCCTGGCTCAGTGGGTCACACTGTCGCCTCTTGAGTCAGACGGTCAGAGGTTCGAGTCGCACTCCAGGCTCACTCTCCCAGCGCCAGTACCGAGGGAGTGCTGCACTGTCGGAGGTGCCGTCTTTCGGATGAGACGTTAAACCGAGGCCCCGTCTGCCCCCTCGGGTGGATGTAAAAGATCCCACGGCCACTATTTCGAAGAAGAGCAGGAGGAGTTCTCCCCAGTATCCTGGGGCCGATATTTATCCCTCAACCAACACCTGAAACAGATCATCTGGTCGTTTAACACATTGCTGTTTGTGGGATCTTGCTGTGCGCAATTTGGCTGCTGCGTTTCCTACATTACAACAGTGACTACACTTCAAAAAAAAAAAGTACTTCATTGGCTGTAAAGCGCTTTGGGACGTCCTGAGGTTGTGAAAGGCGCTATATAAATGCAAGTTCTTTCTTTAGCCAAATTTCAATTTGTTCGGGCCAGGAATGCAAGTCCACAGGGAGGAGTCGTCGCACACCGGACTGACCACCCCGAGAAGTGAGAGCCGCTGCCTCCCTCATCTTACCTTGTGGACACGCGTCCTCGAAGGAGGGAGAAAGAGCCAGCTGTTTCCCATCCCCTCTTTCCACCCCCACCCACCCCGAGGCGTTAACTCTTGCTGAGGTGCAGCTGTCCCACCACTGTCTCCACCAGATAAATCTGTTTTTAGTGACGTTGGTTGAGGGATAAATGTTGGCCAGGATTTTGTGCTCCAGGGAGGGGGGGGGGGGGGGCTCGAACCCACGACCTTCTGACTCCGAGGCGAGGGTGCCCTGAGCCACGTCCGACACCTTATGTCGCAATATTCAATAAGGCACTCGTGAGCGATGGAGCCTCGAGAGCCAAGCCCAAGTGTAGGGGCGTTGCAGGCTGTCCCAGCGCGGTGGGCATAAGAGGACAAAAAAAAGTAACCAGAGAATTCAGCCGGGACGGATCGTGTGAGTTCCTGCTGGAAGGCCCCGCTGTAGGGATCTTGGGCTAAACTCTAATGCCCATCACGGTTGAATAGCCGGAATGGTCACCTTGGGTGAGGTACTGGAGGGCTGCCCATCACCCTTGGAGCCACGAGTCAACATCTTTGGAACGGGAAGAAAGACACTGCTCAGCTCACGCAGAAATGTCCTTCTTTAATAAAAGACAGGTTAGGAGAACTTATCAGCCAATTTGATTTGGGGATTTTGTTTTTTTGGGTTGTATCTCTGGTGCTAGCACAGATTCATGGTCATAATTCTGTACGATACCCTGGAGAATTTAACGAGCTACGGTTACCATGGAAACTGTGCCTGTGCTTCCTGTTCTCAGGGCCTGAGGCCCTCACTGCCAATTGGTGCACTTCCTCTCACTTTATTAATAGAGCCGCAGTGTTTGTTCCTCTTTGCCTGTGATTAAATCTTCTTTGTTTCCAGTGATTATGAAACCTGAAAACGTTTAGCGTCTTTTTTTTTTATTGGCCGAGCTTTCCGCAGCGGTGACATGTCAGCGCGTTGCGACACGTGGCGTTTCGTTAAGACCGGGAGGGCATCAGCTGATGAAGCAGCTTGCATTTATATAGCACCTTTAACATAGCAAAGGTCCAAGGCACTTTACAGGAGCGTAATCAGTGAAAATCTGACACTGAGCCACGTAAGGAGATATTAGGACAGGTGACCAAAAGTTTGGTCAAAGAGGTAGGTTTTAAGGAGCGTCTCAGAGGAGGAGAGAGAGGTTTAGGGAGGGAATTCCAGAGCTTAGGGCCCGGGCAGCTGAAGGCACGGCCGCCAATGGTGGAGCGATGAAAATCGGGGATGCCGAAGAGGCCAGAATTGGAGGGGCGCAGAGATCTCGGAGGGTTGTGGGGCTGGAGGAGGGTTACAGAGATAGGGAAGGGAAGAGGCCATAGAGGAATTTGAAAACAAGGATGAGAATTTTAAAATCGAGGCGTTGCCAGACCGGGAGCCATTGTAGGTCAGCGAGCACAGTGGGTGATGGGTGAACGGGACTTGGTGCGAGTTAGGATACGGGGCAGCAGAGTTTTGGTTGAGTTCAAGTTTGCGGAGGGTGGAAGATGGAGGCCGGCCAGGAGAACATTGGAATAGTCGAGTCTAAAGGTAACACAGGCATGGATGAGGATGGGTACTGGATATAGAATCACTGGAGAAAGTGCAAAAAAGATTTACAAGGATGATACCAGAACTGAGAGGGTACAACTGTCAGGAAAGACTGAACAGGCTGGGGCTCTTTTTTGTAGAAAGGAGGTGACCTGATAGAGGTCTTTAAAATTATGAAGGGGTTTGGTAGGGTAGACGTTGAAAAGATGTTTTAATTGCGGTGGAGACCAGAAATAGGGGCCGTAAATATAAGATAGTCACTAATAAATCCAATAAGCAATTCAGGAGAAACTTCTTTACTCAGAGATTGGTGAGAATGTGGAACTCGCTATCACATGAAGTGGTTGAGGCGAATAACATAGATAAGCACATGAGGGAGAAATGAATAGAAGGATATGCTGATAGGGTGAGATGAAGTAGGGAGGGAGGGAGGAGGCTCGGCATGGACCAGTTGGGGCGAATGGCCTGTTTCTGTGCTGTCGACTTGATCTAATTCTATGTACAGAGCAGCCTGTTGTTTTTTTTTTCCTCTCAGTAGAATGACAAACTGGAATGAACTAAGATGAGCCCTTCGATCTGTGCTGAGTTTGCTGATCCCAGCCAGAGCAGTGGTTCAGACGTTACAAATGGCCTAAGCTATTGAGAGAATAAAATCAGCCTGAATCCCACTCCCGATTATTAGCCAGCGGATCCTGTAGGAAAGGAAGTCCGGTGAAGTCAAGATTGAACTTGGCTGTGATGCTCCATGACAAAAATAGGAATTGCATTTATATAGCGCCTTTCACGACCTCAGAAAGCCCCAAAGCGCTTTACAGCCAATGAAGTACTTCTTTGAAGTGTGGTCACTGTTGTAATGTAGGAAACACGGCAGCCGATTTGTGCACAGCAAGATCCCACAAACAGCGATGAGATAATCTGTTTTTTTAGTGATGTTGGTTGAGGGATAAATATTGGCCCAGGGGAGAACTTCCCCTGCTCTTCTTCGACGTATTACCGTGGGATCTTTCACATCCACCTGAGAGGGCAGACGGGGCCTCGGTTTAACGTCTCATCCGAAAGACGGCACCTCCGACAGTGCAGCGCTCCCTCGGTACGGCACTGGGAGTGTCGGCCTGGATTATGGGCTCAAG